>NC_059345.1:902500-985000 GCF_019703515.2 Myxocyprinus asiaticus | reverse complement strand
GGCAGCTGAAAAGTACTCATGAAAAATCACAAAAAGCATTGCAGCACTACAGCGATTCAGACTACATTTAATCAACAATGAGGAGTGGATTGGGTTCCCCCCCCAAACACAAACACACAGGTGATAAATAACACTCTGTGTTCCTCTTGGGTGGCTCTTTGCTGCAGATACAGTTCATTTACCTCATTGTGACACTTCTGTGCTGTAGGTCACTTACTAGTGAGCATCTGGCATCTCTGTCATATTTTTCAAGTCAATTAGAACGGAACCGTACTGATAATTAACTGCACTTTCAATAGACCACTCTTGGCTTTAAATGGGTTTACTCAAACTCAATATGTGCTGCACAAAAAAATAAATAAATAATAAAAAAAATATACTCCACATTCATTCTCAGCATGCCAGTACATTTCTAAAATGAATTTAGAATCAAGAGACGTGATTTCATGTTTAAATCACTTCAATTGTAAGTGCCTTACTGGAACACAGATTTTTCCTTTTTTTTTAAGAATCAAGAGACGAGTCAAAATAAATGTTTGTGGTAATCAACATTATGCCACAAATGCTGTCGCTTGATCTTAACTAGTATTGAACCCAGATTATTTCTTTAAAGCTGCAGTGGCACCAAGCGGAATTACAATCGGTTTGCTTGAGCACCCCAACTGGTTTGGACAAAACAACATTGACTCAAGCAATGGTGTGACTTCCAAGTTAGTCTGACCAATGTCAGATAGGGGGTGGAGGGGTTGAAACGAGTGTTTGAAACTTGTTTGAAAAGGTCTTTGTGTTTGTAGTTCAGTTTGGTACTGCTAGTGGATTGTACAAAAAGAATTACATCAGTAACACCAGAAGTTAACATGCCTAGAAAAGTTTAACTTCAAAATGATGATTTAGACACTTTACAGCTCAATTAATACACATTTATACTGTTTAAGTCATATGCAACCTTCAATAAAAATACAAGCATCACATTTCATTCACCTTCTGGAACTTCCATTGTAAGTATTTTACTGTGAAAATAATTCCTTATATTTACAAAGTGATGGTCGAGTTTCTCTGTGGAGAACATATAGCTGAAGGTGTATGTGGAGAGCGGGGCAGAGCGAGGCCGGGTTGGACACCTGCAGCGGATTATCTCGCCCAGCTGTGGCTGATTACAGTGTTAACGGGTGAGAGATAAAGCCGCGGCGAGAGCTGCAGTCGGGGAGAGACACAGGGAGAGAGAGACTCAACAAAGTTTATTTGCAGTGAAGCTGAAAAGCAAATAGAGTTTATGTGTAGTGTTGAGCTGAAAAGCCAACAGAGAGTACGTGTAGTGAAGCTGATAAGCAAACCTTTTGTGTGCGACTGAAAAGTGCAACAATAAATGTCTACGTGTTTGTCAAGCCGGCCCCAGCTTGCTTACTTTCCTACGAATCCTTACGCTCATGCTGAAACCCGGGAAAATTGGAAGAAGATCACGTTGTCCTGGAGTCCTCACTGCTGGCTCAAGAACGCGGTGCCAAGGATACACGATCTGGTGAGACGCAACGGGTTCGTCAGCAGGCTACCGAAAGGGACGGCTGAGCGAGACCAGTGCCATCGCCTGGCATCGTGGACGGAGGTGGGCCTGCTGGCTGAGGACCGAGTGGGCGGCGTGTCCAGGAGCCTACAATTATTTTATTTTTTTGACACTACACATAAACAGCTTCGTTGAGTCTCTCTCTCTCCCTGTGTCTCTCCCTGACTGCAGCTCTCATCACTGCTTTATCTCTCGCCCATTAACGCTGTAATCAGCTGGGCGAGATAATCCGCTGCAGGTGTCCAACCCGGCCGCTCGGCCTGCCCCGCTCTCCACAGTGTATTAAACCCGGAATATTCCTTTAACTGCTGGAGCTTCAACAGACGGAGTCTCTTCAAAGTCTGTTTCTGAGGGACTGGAGATGTTTGTCTTCAGCTGCTGTTGGATCGTGTTCTGAGAAACGTCTCACTGCCTGCTTAAAAGATTCTCTCTGTGGCTCGAAGTTTCGCTACAGTCTCGCTTCACTTTCTCCTTTTCATTAGACCTCCTGAAATATTGCTTATAGATAGATGGACTATGTCACCTTGTACATCTAAAGACCTACAGATGATGTGTGTCATTTCTGCAGCACTAACACCACCAAACCGAATCAATAATGATTGTTCTTCAGACAGGTTTCCCCAAATACTCCCCCTGTCTGCCATTGGTCGAAACAGCAAATAGTCCCGCCCCAAACTCACGTCATTGGTTGAGTAAGAAGTTGACATGTTACGTCCCTCAAACAAAAAGATGCATGTTTTTATAGTCACAGTGTTTACACTCTTCAGGAATTCAAATGACCAATGGATTGACCAATCACAGGACAGAATAACACACTGTCACCAGGATCGAGGACGTTCAACACATCTGGCAACTTCTGAGAGTATAAAAATACAACCATCTGCCCTCGTTTGAAAACTGTGAGACTTTTGGTCAGGACTGGAGAACTTGCTGAAAGTGTGTGTGTGTGTGTGTGTGTGTATCTTGAGGGCTAAAATAGTTTCCTCCCACACAGGGTAAAATTAATTGCCATCCCCTGCAGATCCCAGAACAGAGATTAATCACAGCACACCTTCACCGTGAGCTGCACACAAACATCTCACTGCCAACACACACAACCACAGTACAGGGGATTTATCAAAGCAGGAGTAAACACACACACCTCACAACACAAGGTATTTATCACAGCAAGAACACACACACATACACAGAATATACTGTATTATATATATTAGAGAGAGAGACTGAGACACAGCAGGTAAGGTAAAGATATCTTGTGAGGGAAACTTTTAGAGCATTAGCTTCACAAATAGGTAAGAACCCAATGGAGTGTTTCAGCAGCTGATACTGTATTCTACTTCACACTGCAGTGTGTGCGTTTGCGTGTGTGTGTGTGTGTGTGTTGTCCCAGTGCGTCTGAAATTAATTTAACTCATTTAGAGTAGACTTCCAGCATGCTTGAGGGCTTTGAATAAACTACTGCCAGTATTTTAAAGTAAATAAAAGCTGAATATTTACGCAGAAGCCCAAAGCTTAAGTGTATACTTATGATAGAGTATGTATCTATTAAAACCAGAACAAGACATTAGTACCAGGGGCTTTCCATAGTTCAATGCACATTGTGTACAACTCATAGTTTTGAAGCCTATTTTTGATTCGTTGGTTGGCTGTAAATATGCTCAAATAGGTGCTAATGAGAAAAAAATAGCTGCTGGATTTGCCAAAGTTTGCAAAGTTCATGGCATTGTGTTTTAATAAAAGAGTCCCGGACTTTTGCAAATTTATTGAGCACATGTATATATTGCTCTTTGTTTTCAGAGTTATGTATCTAATATTTGGTACTTCCTGCATGTGGATGAAGCAACTCTCAACACCGACAGGCATTTTGACCGTTCACACAGCTGTGATTGCGTGTCGCGAGCACTCTTCTTGCATGTGCGCACGTACGCATGAGTGCTTGAAAGCAGCCGCCAACAAGGGACTGAATAGAGTCGGTATTTGGTGTTATCAATATTGTAGAACACGGTGCTCATTACGTCAACTGCAAGACAACCACTGGTTGATCTCGATAAAAGATCAAAGGGGAAAGAGAGTAGAGAGAGAAACAACACAAATAATGAAAAAGATGGACTTTTTATTTCCTTGGTTCTGACATGCTAATTTATACTTACTTGGCGAACATGCTACTTTTAGTTTGTCTAACAATGATGATGAAATGCAGTGATGTTTTTGTTCTGCCAAGGTGTTCGTTTGGTTATATTTCTCCTTTCTGAAATTCTTGACCTAGGAGAACTCGGTTTGTTGAAGAGCATTGATGATTGGTTAAAGCTAATCGTGGGTGTGGTTTGGATGTGATGTTTTTTTTATTTGCTATTGCAATAGGCATTACTGCCATGGCTGTTTAGTACATTAAACACCGTGCCATCACCCTCAACTAACACATTTTAAAATGATGCTGCACATAGTATAAATGCCAGCTTCTTTCGCCAAAGGTGATTAAGTTTGGCTTCTTCCATAGTATCAGTTAGGCTTGAGACGTAAAGCCTGATTGTTCCGCAAACAGTACGTGTGACGCAAATTTTGTCATCGGCATTTTCTCGATTCGCGGACAGTCCTCGTCTGTGCACAGCGAACGCATTCATTTTCGTTCGCAGTCCTATGAGTACACTTTGAAAAGCAACGCAGTCGACCGGGCACGATCTAATCCAGAACGCGTAAAAATCGTCATATACCCGGGCCTGTGCATGCTTTACAGTATGTGCCGTGTGCTTAGAAAGCGTTCGTGATAATGCTGATTCATGTCTTAAAATGATCTCACATTTCACTACAATTCTTTCTGAGTTTACTTGAGTAATTGATACTGCTGTGAAAAACTTAAAGCACTTTTATCTTAATTTGTATTTCTTTGTTCTCAATTTATTGATGACTGTTGGCTTTAATAATTACTTGAACAAGAAACAATGTATAATTAACAAATTAGTATTCGTTGTTGTTGTGGTATGGAAATTGGTATCGAGAATCATCAAATTTCACTGGAATCGGTACCAACTACTGAAATGTTAGTATCGTGCCAACACTTCTGCATGGTAGATCTTACTATAATAACATTATAAAAAAAGTAGATCTCATTCCATAGAAGTGTGAGCACCCCTGCTGTAGAAAATCATTTATATAGATTTCTTCATATTAAACTATATTTATATTTTAGTGTGTGAATTTGATACTGAAGCAATGGCACTTTTAACAACATTACAAGATGATAAAAACACCCCTAGCTCCGCCCATAGCTCCAGTCTCACAGTCATACAGCACTTTAAACTCCAGCAGATGGTAAATGCAGTTTCTGAAAGACATTAATGCCCCCTAACTTTACCAACAAACATACCTCCTAACTGTAAGTCACTTCAGGAACTTCTTCCAACAAACTCCAAACCCTACAAACTCTAAACCCTGTGACTTTAAGCCTCGTCCTCAAACAAACCCAGTGAGATTTATCCCCGCCCTCTCCCTTCCCCTGGCATATTCTTACTATGTGAAGCTCCAGATAGTCTCCGAGACCCTTGGCGCTCTCCACCCGCACCAGCACCGCCTCTTTGAGCTGCGTGCTGAAGCCCACGGCCAGCCGGTCTGCTCGCGTGCTCGGCCGGTCGTTCGGGGGCCATGTGTAGGTGATGAGGGCTCCTCCACGGCCGAAGATGTACGTCGTCCCAGCTGAAAGAGAGAAATAAAATTTGTTTGATGATGCAGACTTGTAAGTGACCAGATGAAAAAGACGCATCATGACAATAATTAAAACATACTGTTGGAAATATGATGAGAAAAAAATAATACTGCACGTGCACAAACACAAATAATCCTATCATAGTATGCTTATGCTTACATAAGACAATGAAGACAATGAACAGGTGAACTTTAAGTTATGCACTGGTCAGAATGTGTAACTTGTGTTGCGAATACGCCATTTACTTAAAAACACGCGACACGTACAGCATTTATACAAAATGTATAATATATATATATATTTATTTTTAAATCTTGCAAAATTATTTCGGTTACATTTTGACACATGTTTTTGTCATTTAGCACATTTTCGTCAATTAAACATGTATTTTCTTTCACTAAAACTATATGACATTTAAGTCAGAGTAAAACTGGCTGAAAAAGATTAAAATCAGAAAAATCAATCAATCAATCAATCAATATGACATGACACAATATTGACTAAATTTAAAGGACATTTCTGTCAAAAGACAAAACAAAAATTTCATTAAATAAAGCACTAAGAATTTATAAGAAATTCTTCTTAACCTCGTGTGACCCCCGCATCCACATGCGTGGACGTTGTATTTTGGTTTCGCTATACGCAACGCATAATTTCAATTCATTTAAACCAACTGATCTCAGTTCAGAAGACCCAAGACTGTCATATAATGGGTTAAACTTAAGGTACACCGAGTCATGTGACACAACAGTATGATGTCGATTTCCGTGAAGCGCTCCTATGGGTGCAGTGTCAACAAAAGTGCCTCCCGTAAGAAATCTCTTTAAGTGTTTTCATTGAACCCTGTTCGGTTGTAAAGAGGAGAGTCTCTAGTTTCGTTTGATATCATGCTTTAAAAAATACATTCATTTTTCGCGCGTCAGTGCGCTGATAAACATGATGTCCACATACGTGGATTTTAGGACAATATTCCCTCAAAAGTTTAAAAAACATGTTAGTTATTTTGAATAACTTTCAATGTTAACACGTTTGAGTAATTTAATATAAATGTAATACATATATTTTGTTATATTTTATTTTGTTATCACTGTACAATATGATTATATTCATTAACATTAATAAATTAATTCCTATATTTACTGTACATTATCATATTGAGAATAAATGAGTTCATCAATAAACTGATAAATGTGTCTTTCAGAGGCTTTATATGGAGTTAGGATGAACATAAGGTGCATTTCAAACTGTTCTGAGACCAGTGCAGACAGACAGCACACTGGAGGTTAAGTCATTCACTAAATAGGGAGCAAGGGAGCATCCTATAGCTCTCTATGCAGTTAAGTGCATTCACTCCTAAAATCTGATCAAAAGTTCAGTTTCAGGCTGCAGATGATGTTTGGATCACTCAACATGTTTGACAGACATGTGACAATGATAATCAGTACATAGATTCAGAATTTATAATGTATCATTTTATTTTAACATGATTGACAGTGATTGGATGATGCTGGACATTACTTTGAATCTGAATTAATTATGCTAATTTATGATGTAATGTCTGTAACGTCTCAAAAACATGAATAATCAACACTCCTGGAAACGTCATAAACTATCTGACCTTCTATAGCTTGATAATATTTACAATTTCACAACTGAGTCCCGCTGTCCACATATGAGGACATTCATTATTAGGACAACTATTGGCTCTAAGAATTATTAATTGCTACTAGTTACACATCAAAAAGGGAAATGGAAAATGCACACAACAGTCACGCTCGGGTCTCAGGAGTCTGAATAAATCTCACTACAGAAGGAATTCTTTGAACACGAGCAAGTGAAAACCGCTGCACATTTCTCTACGATTCACTGCAGTTCTTCTGTGAATAAGAGTCATTCCGTTTACACTCTGAAAATTAAATGTGTTAAATATGAAGCCTTCACATTGTGTTGCTCCTGAAGGTCATTGCGGTTGAATGATTGAATGATAAAGAATCTCAGACCTCATATTCTCTCCTGTGATTAGGTGAATCTGATTTCACTGCTGCCAGCTCGAGAGAACGATGGCTTTAATCAAATGTGTGTGTGAACTGAACCGTAACATCAACACTGAGAGCTGTTTGCATTCAAGTGACTTTCCAAAGGCTTGAAACTCGAAAATCTCTTGTGCACGCATCAGGCCAATCGGCATGAAGAGCCAATCAACTTATTTTGTTGTCCATTAAGTATTTACATTGATATGTAAGTGCTAAAACGGTTCAGCGAGCGTCTCACAGAAGTGTTTCGGTTGAGCGCACATTAATGAGAGTGGAGCCTAATGGCTTCTTTATTAGAATTAAATGATCAACAGCTGACTGTAAAGAACAGAAAGGATATTAAAAGAGACATTATTCAATGATAAATGGATTGCGTGGATCTCATCTTTGGACACACATTACACAGAACGAGTCAAACCAAACTTTCACTCTCAACACAATTTTTAGTCGCATAGCGCAGCATTTAGTCACATATACGAGGTATTTTACTCTCATTTTAGAGGGTTGCACGTAGAGTAAATGATTAATCATGAGATTTGAGAATCGATGTCGAGATCGTTCAAATGAAGACTGCGATTAACTGGAAATTCTATATTCTTACCCAGCCCTATTAATATCTAAATATAATACAAATATTTAAAACATATCAAAACACTGATTGTATTGAGACTGTTTCAAAAACATTTCCAAAGTACATAAAACTTGTGTAATGAAAATGAGATCTGACCAAAGACAGTACACCTCATTAAACAGAATGCACACCTCATTTGCAATCATATACAGTATGTCATATACTGCGACAAAGGTGCATGGTTCAGTGTCTGGACTCACAACACAAAGGATGCAGCTTTAATTCTTGACTCAGGTGATCATGAACCGAAGAACTATGATGCATTTTCTGTTTTACCATCTTTAAACCTTTTAGCAAGACACTGAGTGTTGATTTGTTTCTGTCTGTTTCCTGCAATTACTGCACGTTCTACAAGAGCATCTCCTGCTAAATAGTGAGATATCTGTACGTAACCTGTCGAACCCTTGATAGTAGCCATTGCCCCCCGAAATTAGTCAACTAGCACTGAAGGAGAAATGTCAGTAGGTTTAAGAGGTAATAATCACAACCCTGAAAGAATAAAATGAACAATGTGGAATAAAATCTGGCATCACAAACAGGATTTCTGAAGCTTCACTCACTTCTTGACAAATAACAAAACATCAGCCACACCCGACAATTACGACTCGGCCAAAAACCTCCGTCACAGCCCACCGATTTAGAAACAAGCAACGATTCTAAAACTGATTCAAAGCCAAGAGTCAATCCTCTCGTTTCTACTCCCCTCAGGCAAAACGCCATTCTGACTGTGCTGTAAATTGTAATATATGCCTGCTGACTAATTATCACAGGAAATTAAATAAAACTCAAAATTACAAGAGAATGGAGGAGGAGGAGAGAGGAAGACACGACTGAATTGTTTTAGAGAAGAAATGAGGACAAAAGGAGGAGAAGACACACACAGAGAGGAAGAGCACAGTCTTTCATCATTTCTTTGTTGTTTTCGTAAAGTGACATCAGGAAAGGCAGTTAGCGTCTTCAAAATGAAGCTCCTTCAAAAACAAAAGTGTGAAATGGCTGCCGGGAATCAAGAGAAGACATTTTGAGAAGCATGCATCTCTCTCTCTCTCTCTCTCTCTCTCTCTCTCTCTCTCGCTCTCTCTGCGCTATCCATCCAATCTAATTTTCTTTTTCTCATGAATATGAAGCGTGACTGAAATTAGAGCGAGCCGCAGGGACCCATATGAATCCCAGATGAATGTAAAAACAATTTTATAGTGTGCCACATTCATTCTCATTCTATCACAAACAAACTGAGATCCGACATCAGCTGCTATGACACACAGAAGTGTTGTAGTGTACAGTATCATGGGTCAAGTGTTAATCATGACCAACACCACAACAGATACACAATGTACGCCCAACCATATGACGACTATGTCAACCGTGAATTGAGGTTAAACATAATTTGCTGGTGTTTTAAAATAAATGTTATACCCTCTTTCAATCGTCACCACATGCATTAACTTAAAAACAAGAGTATCGGCCTGATCTCATGGAAATTACATGACTGTGGCGACATGTTTGCAAAATGACATTATGTGGTTCATTACAAATATCGCGGCAGTTTTGAGGTGAAATGTCCACTGTGTTGCGCTAAAAGCGAGTTAAATGTTCTCCCAAACAGATGGGGTTTACGGTTAATGCTCTATTGTGTTTAAAATCAACAAAACCGATCTCCCTACCCTAAACAGTTTAATATTAAAAATATTAAACTGTTCATCTCAAGCACAACTGTTAACACTCACACCCAATCTACACTGGACGGGAGTCATGTTGCATTATAAGCAATAGAACCCATTATAATCAATAATGCCATCTACCATGGAAGCGTCCATCGTGGCGCACCATGTCGACAGTAAATAGATGTCCTGTTCCATTTTGCACTGCACACGCTCATGCTACTACTGCCAACAACACAAATAAACGGCGCAGATGGGCAAAAGAACACATCTATGACACGTTTGTGTTCAAAACAGCAAGAGGCAGCAGCTGAATGACAGAGAGCTTCTTCTCTTCAGAGTTGTAACTTGACACCGCATCTTTTAAAAGTGGCCCGAGATATGTATCAAGCAGTCAAAGACTGTCTGTGCATGTTTAATTAAATTGTTTTATTTAAAATAGTCCAGATGGGTCCCCTTTGTTGTTATGTCTATTGTACATAGGAACATAATTAAAAAAAAAACATGAACAGACACAAAACTTGTTCAGTGTGAACAGCCCCTAAAACAACTGACATCATCACGCGGGCCACTGAAAATTTCAAACGGGCTGGATTTGGCCCACAGGCCTCCAGTTGAATAGCCCTGCACTAGGCCTTGTTTGTCCTGATCTCACTCTGAACGAAGGTAGCGCAAGTGGGCGGGGCCAAGGGTGCAATTATTTTAAGTAGGCATTGATGTTTTTGAACTGTAGAGGCGGTCATGAATTAATGTACACCAAGTGACGTAGGGTAACCACAAAAGTAGAGAACGAGGCATTTTTGCAGCTTGGTTTCAATAAATGCTTTTATTGCATTGGGGATTGTTTGGAGTTCTTAAATTTACAGTATGTTTTTATAGTAGAAAGACCTATTATTTGTCAAAATATCAAGGAAAATTAGATTTTTCATGACATGACCCCTTTAATATATGTTTGTATTTATTTCTCAGATATGTTTGAAAAATAATGTTGCTGATGGCATACTGCACGAGTGTTTGTATCTTGCTTACCATTGCTTATTCTTATTCGTTCATCGTTTTATCCTTTGCCATTTTACCGCGTGCTTCGGGTTTCATCTGTGTGTATTTTACCACGCGCACCCATTTCTCGAGGTTTTTTCTTTGTTTTTTCCACTTGTCTACATCTCGTGTCTCGACTGCATGCATTAGTTTTCTCCACTTTGTTTTACACAGATTATTGCATCAATCTCAAACATCTGCTGATTAGGAACCACATTAATCTCAATCCCTCGCGCTCAAGAACAACCACAACAACAGCAAAAAACAATTGTGGTAATTCATGGCAAGTAATATGCATTACATGCCACATGTTTACTATAGCTTCTTCCATCAGCAGTGAGGGATTTGCATATGATAAATGTAAGGAATTAGTCAAGCTGACGGAGAAGGTTAATGAGTTAGAGACATGCATCTAAACGCTAGTGGAGGTCAGTGAGAAAGAGAAGCTGGTAGATACTGTTTCGGATGCGGGTAGTACAGCGAGCAACACACACACTTTGGTACCGACTGAAGAGCCCCCGCAGCTTGCGTTTGGGTGAAGTCTCGGCAGCATACTCGCTCAGCAAAGCGACACCACTCTCCCATTCCTGTTAGAGTATCCAATCGATTCTCCCCACTCAGTGATGCACCCACTGAGAATCATGTTGAAAGAGCCTTAATAATTGGTGATTCTATTGTAAGGAATGTGGAAATAGAGACTACAGCCACTATTGTTAAATGCATTTGGGGTGCCAGAGCGTCCAACATCAGATCAAATTTACAAGTGCTGGCTAATGCTAAACGTAGATTTTCTAAAATTGTTATTCATGTTGGCACTAACGCTGTCTGGCTTCGCCAGTCGGAGATCACTAGAGATAATTTTAAAGACGTGTGTGAACTTGCAAAAACGATGTCAGACACTGTAATATGCCCTCCCTGCTCGTCGTGGTGATGAGGTTTATAGTAGATTAGTGTCACTGAACAGCTGAATGTCTGAGTGGTGTATGGAGAATAGCACAGGATTTATAGACAATTGGAAGAATTTTTAGGGTAGACCTGACCTGCTAAAGAGAGACGGACTCCATCCCTCCAGAGAAGGTGCCTCTCTCCTCTCTAATAATTTGGCTCATAGTCTTAATAATGCTAGTATATGACTAACTGGGGCCCAGGTCAGGAAGCAGACAAACTGGCTAATCTAAATGCCTGCTAGCACCTTGAGATGTCACACAGGTCACATAAACTACAACACATCTTGATATCATATAGAGATTGTGTCTGTTCCCCGAACTACCAAACACAAAACCCTCACTAAACATTTAGAAAAAAAATTGATTAAGGTCAAACTTGACAAAAACAAAGAAAATGAAGATGAACATCATATAAAGGTAGGGCTACTAAACATTAGATCTCTTTTAACCAAAGCACTAATTATAAATGAAGTTATTA
Organism: Myxocyprinus asiaticus; assembly: GCF_019703515.2. Taxonomy (NCBI): domain Eukaryota; kingdom Metazoa; phylum Chordata; class Actinopteri; order Cypriniformes; family Catostomidae; genus Myxocyprinus; species Myxocyprinus asiaticus. The sequence goes on along the minus strand of NC_059345.1, from coordinate 972,951 downwards.
CAGATCATAGTTTGGATGCGCTCTGTTAGACTGAAACCTGGCTTAAACCGGATGAATATATTAGTTTAAATGAATCTACTCCCCCAGGTTATTGTTATAAACATGAGCCTCATCTGAAGGGTCGAGGAGGAGGAGTTGCTGCAATTTACAGTGAAGTTTTTGGTGTTACTCAGAGGACAGGATATAAGTTTAAGTCTTATGAACTAATAATGCTTAATATGACACCATCATATATAAATGAAAAATCTCTGTCGTCTTTTGCCCTTGCTACAGTATATAGATCACCCAGGCCTTCCTCTGGTTTCCTTGGTGAATTTGCAAATTTTCTATCAGATCTTGTAATTAATGTAGATAGAGCTTTAATTGTTGGTGACTTTAACATTCACATAGATAATGAAAATGACACATTGGGATAGCATTTATTGATATTCTCAACTCTCTTGGAGTCAGACAAAAAGTGACAGGACCAACTCATCATCATAATCATACGCTATATTTAATTCTGTCATATGGAGTTGATGTTGATACTATAGAAATTCTGCCGCAGAGCGATGACATCTCAGATCATTACCTCATCTCTTGTTTGCTGAGATCAGCTAATGTTACTCAATCTACACCACGCTATCGTTCAGGTAGAACTATTCTTTCGACCACTAAAGCTAGCTTCACTAATAATCTTCCAGATCGATCTCATATACTCAGTAAGCCAAAAAGTCTAGAAGAACTCGATGTAATAACAGAAAGTATAAATACAGTTTTCTCTAGCACTCTTGATATTGTCGCCCCCCTTCGATTAAAGAAAATTAAAGAAAAAAGCCTCACATCAGGGGTGGTGGCGGGAGGTGTGGCGCATAAGCTTTTGCTTTACGCAGATGATATTTTATTATTCGTCTCCTACCCCATTAGATCTATGCCTTGCCTCCATTGAATTATTAATTCCTTTTCTACAGGTGCATCTCAATAAATTAGAATGTCGTGGAAAAGTTCATTTATTTCAGTAATTCAACTCAAATTGTGAAACTTGTGAATTAAATAAATTCAATGCACACAGACTGAAGTAGTTTAAGTCTTTGGTTCTTTTAATTGTGATGATTTTGGCTCACATTTAACAAAAACCCACCAATTCACTATCTCAACAAATTAGAATATGGTGACATGCCAATCAGCTAATCAACTCAAAACACCTGCAAAGGTTTCCTGAGCCTTCAAAATGGTCTCTCAGTTTGGTTCACTAGGCTACACAATCATGGGGAAGACTGCTGATCTGACAGTTGTCCAGAAGACAATCATTGACACCCTTCACAAGGAGGGTAAGCCACAAACATTCATTGCCAAAGAAGCTGGCTGTTCACAGAGTGCTGTATCCAAGCATGTTAACAGAAAGTTGAGTGGAAGGAAAAAGTGTGGAAGAAAAAGATGCACAACCAACCGAGAGAACCGCAGCCTTATGACTGTCAAGCAAAATCGATTCAAGAATTTGGGTGAACTTCACAAGGAATGGACTGAGGCTGGGGTCAAGGCATCAAGAGCCACCACACACAGACAGTGTCAAGGAATTTGGCTACAGTTGTCGTATTCCTCTTGTTAAGCCACTCCTGAACCACAGACAACATCAGAGGCGTCTTACCTGGGCTAAGGAGAAGAAGAACTGGACTGTTGCCAGTGGTCCAAAGTTCTCTTTTCAGATGAGAGCAAGTTTTGTATTTCATTTGGAAACCAAGGTCCTAGAGTCTGGAGGAAGGGTGGAGAAGCTCATAGCCCAAGTTGCTTGAAGTCCAGTGTTAAGTTTCCACAGTCTGTGATGATTTGGGGTGCAATGTCATCTGCTGGTGTTGGTCCATTGTGTTTTTTGAAAACCAAAGTCACTGCACCCGTTTACCAAGACATTTTGGAGCACTTCATGCTTCCTTCTGCTGATCAGCTTTTTAAAGATGCTGATTTCATTTTCCAGCAGGATTTGGCACCTGCCCACACTGCCAAAATCACCAAAAGTTGGTTAAATGACCATGGTGTTGGTGTGCTTGACTGGCCAGCAAACTCACCAGACCTGAACCCCATAGAGAATCTATGGGGTATTGTCAAGAGGAAAATGAGAAACAAGAGACCAAAAAAATGCAGATGAGCTGAAGGCCACTGTCAAAGAAACCTGGGCTTCCATACCACCTCAGCAGTGCCACAAACTGATCACCTCCATGCCACGCCGAATTGAGGCAGTAATTAAAGCAAAAGGAGCCCCTACCAAGTATTGAGTACATATACAGTAAATGAACATACTTTCCAGAAGGCCAACAATTCACTAAAAATGTTTTTTTTATTGGTCTTATGATGTATTCTAATTTTTTGAGATAGTGAATTGGTGGGGTTTTGTTAAATGTGAGCCAAAATCATCACAATTAAAAGAACCAAAGACTTAAACTACTTCAGTCTGTGTGCATTGAATTTATTTAATACACGAGTTTCACAATTTGAGTTGAATTACTTAAATAAATGAACTTTTCCACGACATTCTAATTTATTGAGATGCACCTGTAAGTTCTCAGGATACAGAGTTAATTGATCTAAATCTGAAGCTTTGGCTCTGACAGCGTACTGCCCAGTAAATGCTTTTCAGCCGGGCGCCTTCCAGTGGCCCAAACAGGGCATTAAGTATTTGGGCATTTTATTCCCAGAAAATTTGTCTGATTTAGTTAGGGTTAATTTTTTACCCCTTCATAAAAAAGGTTTTCGAGCGATGTGGGCAGGTGGGCTGCATTTAATTTATCTATGATTGGGATGGTTAATATTATTAAAATGAATTGTATTCCAAAATTTAACTACCTGTTAAAATCTCTCCCTGTAGATGTCCCCCTCTCTTATTTCAACAATTTGATAGCATAGAGAAGTCCTTTATTTGGAATGGTAAGTATCCTAGGTTACATTTTAATAAGTTACATAGGCCGATTGACAAAGATGGGCTAGGCCTACCCAAGATTTAGTTTTATTATTATGCATTCGGTCTCAGACATTTGGCTCATTGGTCACTTCCACCTGAGAGAGCCCCTCCCTGTAATGAACAGGAAGTTCTTGCCCCTATTTTGCCATTGCAAAGCCTTTCTATCAAACTAACCGGAGAAGTTAAGTTACACCCTGTTATCTCGCATTTGCACTCGGTATGGACAAAAGTGTCCAGAGTGTTTAATTCGGACATTTATTTACAGTAAATGTTGCCTCAAGCATATGGCTGAACCCTAAATTATGTATTAATAAGTCCTATTTTTGCTGGTCAGTGTGGATTATGAGGGGGGTTACTACACTCGGTGACCTATATGAGAGCGGAGTGCTGAGATCTTTTGAAAATTTGGTTCAACATTTTGGGATTCCCAGATCTCAGTTCTATAGGTATTTACCAGCTGCACCACCTGCTCTGTATTGTTTTTGGGAGTAGCAAACACCCCCCTAAAGCAGCAGATATTCTGGGAGAGGTGATTACTGCTTTTGGAAAAGGTCATGAGGCATCAGTGTATTACTCCCTGTTAATTCAGAGTCTGTGGTCGGAGCTTTAACTTCTGTCAAGAGATTATGGGAGAAAGATTTAAACTTGGTATTGGAGGAGGAAGTGTGGGCTGGGATTCTGAAAAAGCCTAGCCCAAATGTCAAGTCTGCATCTAGAGATTATGCAATTCAGGATTTTACATCGATACTATTGGACCCCCCCTAGATTGTATAGACTTGGTATTAAAGACACACCCACCTGGTGGCAATGTCAGTCAGAAAACTGAGACACAACCCATGTTTTTTGGTGGTGTGTTAAGATCCAAGAATTTTGGTTGAAGGTTCAGAGTTTTATATGTGACGTATTGGGAACTCAAATTTTACACTGCCCCAGACTCTTTATTTTGGGTGATGGGGTGGTCATAAATTTGGGGGATAAACACATAAAAAATTGGGTTCTGACCAGTATCATGATTGGCAGGCAAATTATTTTAAGGGGATGGAAGTCGGATGGAGCGCCCTCATTTCCGGAGTGGTGTGCGCAGATTGGGAGGGTGGCAGCTTTAGGAGGTGGCAAGTAGAAGGCTGGGGTTTTGGGACTTGTTTGTTAGGAAATGGGGGACTCTCGTGGAGGGAACGTGGAGAGAGAAGTTTAGTTTAATTATGTATGTTTATTATATTATATTATATTATTTATTTATTTTTCTGTGTGTGTGTATTATGATATGTGACCACAGGGGTGTTCGTTGGGGGTCAGGGTAGGGTTGGTGATTGGGGAGGGATATTAGTGGGGGTTAAATGTTAAATGTTGATTTGATGTGTATTTGTTCTGTTTTTCTTTGTTGTGTATTTATGAATCAATAAAAAAATGTTAATTGGAAGAAAAAAGCCTCAAACCGTGTTACAATGATCACACTCATGCTCTCAAGAAAGCAGCTCAGAAAACGGACCGCAAGTGGAAGAATAGAAAATTAGAGGTATTTCGTGGTGCATGGAAGGATAGTGTCTGTAGCTACAGACAGGCACTAAAAGCCGACAGGTCAGCATATTTTAGCAAACTCATAGAAAATAACCACAACAATCCTAGGTGTTTATTCAGTACTGTGGCTAAATTGGTTAGGAATAAAGCATCGACTGAACCAGATATTCCGTCGCAGCACAACAGTAATGACTTCATGAATTTCTTTACTGATAAAATTGAAATAATCAGAAATAAAATTGGAATTATGCAATCAACTGTCACAGCACCTCAGAAAGCAGTGTCTTATAATTTTGCTCAAGAGCAACTTCAATCCTTCTCTGTCATACGTCATGAAGAGCTAACAAAACTTATCAACAAATCAAAAGCCACAACATTAATGTTAGATCCAATACCAACTAAGCTCTTAAAAGAGGTATTCCCTGTAATCTCAGAACCTCTTCTTAATATTATTAACTCCTCGCTATCATTAGGACATGTCCCAAGAAACTTTAAAATTGTAGTCATCAAACCACTTATTAAGAAGCCACAGCTTGATCCTGGAGAATTGGCTATTTGGCATTTATGTCAAAAAGACCAGAAAAGGTAGTGTCCTCCCAACTATGTTCATTTCTACTGAGAAATGGAAAATATGAAGAATTTCAGTCAGGATTTAGGCCCCATCACAGTACAGAGACTGCACTTTTCAGAGTTACAATTGACTTGCTCTTATCATCTGATCGCAGCTGCATTTCTCTTCTAGTGCTTTTAGATCTTAGTGCTGCCTTCGACACGATAGATCACGACATTCTCTTGAATAGGCTGGAGAATTATGCATCAGTAGACTTGCATTAGCATGGTTTAGGTCATATTTATCAGACCGCTACCACTTTGTATGTGTAAACGAGGAATTGTCAAATCAAACAAAAGTTAAGTATGGAGTGCCACAGGGATCAGTTTTAGGACCTCTGCTTTTCTCCTTATATATGCTTCCCTAACACTGTTTGGGATGCAGACACACTCACTCAGTTGAAGTCTAGACTAAAGACTCATCTATTTAGCCAGACATACACATAATTTATCCATCAACTCACAATTAGTCTGCTTTATTTAGGTCTGCCAAAACCAGAAACATTGATCGTGATCTATAACTGCAATAAATTGAATGGCATGTATGCTAATATAATTTTTTTTTGTTCCCATGTCTCAACCTCGGGATTCATAACCAGCAGCTACCAGAGCCAGCCAGATCCAGCTCCGTTCCTGCTTGGTGTCGGACTCCACTGCAACATATCGCTGAAGGATGATGACAAACTACAGCCGGTGCTAGCCAGACATCACTTCAGTGTTTTGACTTCACAGGATGAACTGATGCCAACTCCAACCATAAGACATGGGATACTTCATATGCCACTGCCTGAACCTTGGATTTAGGATGGACCCCATCGAACCGAAATGACCTGCCGGTTGAACTGCGATGCACGTCACTGATCTCTGCCTGCATCACCTCAGTCTATTGATGGACTACACTCTTATAATGGGATACATAGACTCAATTAATTGCCAACAAAAGCCTTCATCAGCCAACTAACAAAGGACAATGCATCAGTGTGAACTTCTACAGTTAATCCAGGATGGACTTCAAACACTGGCCCTTAACACTTACTTAGTTTACTAATATTAACCCATGACTTGCACTGCACATAAGTAACTAATATTGGCATTAGCTTGCTCAATGGGATTATAAATACAATTATTATTTAATTATTTATTTTTATACACTATTTACAATCATATTTAATCAAACTACACAATGATCACTCTAAGACTTTATAGATATTACAGTTTAATCTTTTGTTAATGCATGATTTACTTTAAAGCTGTTTTGAAACAATGTGTGTTGTGAAAAGTGCTATATAAATAAAAATGACTTGACTTAATGGTAATGTCACATGTAAAAATTCAAACATGATGTGAAAAAAGAAATAAGCTACAACACCCTTAAAACACCCTTAAATGTGGTCAAATCACTGTAAAACATGACCTCTACTGGCTTACTGCTTTGATCAAATACAGTAAGTATTAAATGTTCAGTGTGAAAATCGTGTTTGTGCTTCAGATATAAATGATCCCTCAAATCATGTGTGTTGTTGTGAAGAGATGTGCTGTTATTTTACTTACAGGTCACCTGAAAAAAAAACAAAAAACTTACACTGAAGGAGGGACTCCAGTCAGATCTAGAGAGCAGAATATCACAGAGACTCTTTTCACTTCAGCCCTAGCAACCACCTAACAGCACGCTAAAAAACATTCCCTAACAACCACATTTCAATGCCCTGGTAAACACCCTGCCGTTCAATTATGAATTATAATACAAAAGAATAAACACAATCAAAATAATTAAAAGTTTATTGATTTCATTGTGTGTTATAATGCAGGACAGCTTTGTGTGTGTGTGTGTGTGTGTGTGTGTGTGTGTTTTAATTGAACACTCTTTATTGGTGTTACATCAGGTCTAACAAAAGTACAGTACAGAAAGAATGAGTTCACAGCCAAACGAGAAGAGAAGAGAAGAGAAGAGAAGAGAAGAGAGATGAAAAGAACTGAGACAAGAAGAGATTAGCAGAGATGAGATGAGACAAGAGGAGGAGACGAGAATAGTAGAGCTGATTATTTTCTTTTGTAATGGACAACGTGAACGTGAAATATTAACACAGAGTATTTATGAGCCGTTATCTGAACAATAACAGAAAACTGCTGAAAGATCCTTTATATTAAACAAACACCAGGACAGATCTGTCACAGTCTTTACGAAACACCCAGATCGCTCGCCCACTTCAAGATGAAGAACTGCTGATGTAGACGGTGGCGCGTGGAGATGAAGTTTTCCAGCAGAGCTTGGGGAAAACAAAGCTCATCCAAGCGTATTACTGCAACCTTTCCTGACACTCACAGATGCATCAACAAACAACAGATGAGAGTGTGGTATTGAATGAGGAGGACCTGAGTGAGAACAGGCCTTTAATCTTGAGTGAACAGCACACAGGATCAATGGAGATGTGAAGCTGCTGCTGTTGTTTTAATATACAGTGGGAATCCGATCAATGTGACAAGCTTCCTGCAGTGAGGTCACAGGGTCAAACCCAGGAGCTGCTGAATTTTGAGAGGTCACGATTCTTTACGATTAACTCTGTGTCTTTAACAACACGTTTAATGAGGTGCTCCTGTGAACCCTGGACCTTAATTTCCATATGTGTTTACAAAGTCCTCACCCAAGCAGACACAACTTCTGAAGGACAATCTGAAGACAATTCTCACATTTTATGGAGTATTTAACCATTTTCAATTCAGCTACAAACAAAGACATCTCCCAAAGTGAGTTTCAGGCATTCATTAATGACAAAGAGAACTGCAAAACTGCATATTTTCATAGGGTAAACACTAGAGATGCACGATACTACTCGGTAGTACTTGTATCGGGCCGATACTAGGTGGTAAATGCTTGGTATCGTACTCTGTATCAGTGTCATCATTTCATATTTCCGAGAACAAGTACATTATTATCATGACGTGATTGCACATGTGTGCATAGTGCTTTAAGACCAGTTTGAAAACATGAGAAACATTTTAATGTGTTTAAACCATTTCAATCTAGAGCATCAACTCTTTATTTTATTTTATCCATTTTTCCCTGATAAATGTGGAGTCTCTCACGTGCAGGTGCCTTCTCTCTCTCTCTCTCCCTCTCGTGTGTGGCGTGAGAGCTCGCATTCCCAAGCGCTTGCCAGTCATCCAGGATCTTTTTAACAGATAATTCCAAATGTCATTTTGACAGATAAAAGACAGCAAGAAAGTTAAGGAAGAAATCTTTGAAACTAATGCGTGAGTTTTCATTTCATCCGCCTTCTCTCTCTCTGCTCATTAATCAATTTAGTGTGTAAATGCTGTAGACACACCCTACAGAAGTTTTCACCTCCGGAAAAGCCGGTCGCTATGTGACTCAAAGGGATTATCAAACTGCAAACGGCTGCTATTTAATTAAATAAATATGTAGTCAGTATGAAGTAAATTAGCGCTCTGCTTGAGGTAATCTGCTACAAACAGAGCGCGTGAGTGTGAGCCAAGGGGCTCGTAAGAGCAGCTAGCGTCAGCACAACATCGGCTCCACACTTACAAGTACATGAGTGCGGTATTCCTACTGCTAACTGAGATTTACGATGAACAGCGGGACTAGCTAATGAGAGCCATTCCATGTAAAGACCTGCAACCATACTGACTGAAGACCTACAGAACCCCTTGATGACAAAACTGGAACATGTTACATTATTTTCCAAGCTGACACAAACTGACAAAAAAAGTGCCCGCCAAAGTGGCGTATGACACCGTGAAATTCACCAGCCTAATGGAACATTTACCCGCATTTGGCACTTGGTGGGTGTTAATTTCAGACCCTGCGGATACCATACAAATCAACGGGGAGAGCCGTAATCTGTCATTCCTCACAAAAAGCAGTTCATTCAACATCATGAAGCATCTTCTCCATAGACATCCATTAGAAAAGAACGGCCTCTTGTCTCCTCGCCAGTGTACGCCCACAGAATGTCTATGGCACCGCCGCGTTATGCTATTCTATGCTAAACTTGAAGGTTCAACTTTAAGAAGGGCTCTTCTCACGCCAGACGGTCATTGTTGCCATAAAAATCTCAACTCCAAAAATCATATGTTACGTGTAAAGACGAAGCTGGAAAAAGTGACTGGAGTTACTATCTGTCACTTTAAAGCAATCAAACAGACGTCAAACTCAGTCAGGCTCAACGCAACAAAACCAGAATAATCAATCAATACTAAAGCTGCTTTATCCTCTCCGTGAATGTACAGAACAATATGGATAAAATAACAACAATTCTGTATCAGTTCACACTGAAGTTCCAGTAGTCTGACTCAATCTGCAGCGCCTCATTCAGACCGATGTCATGAAGATGTACACTCAAGTTAAACACAGCAAACTCATGCAGCTCAATCCAGTGGCACAGCAGGAAACATAGCAGTCAAACTGCAAGAGGACAAACAACTACTTACAAGTTTTGGACACAGTTGACCGAATGTATTTCTTCTGATCTAAAGGCTTATGCTTAAATGGCTTAAACATGCATTTTGAGACAATTATAATTTGCACATGGAGCCACATTGAGAGTCCCATATCTCTTAGATTTAACCATGTACAGATGAGGGTCACCCCTAACCCCTGACCCTAACCTAACCCAACTCCTTAACCTCAACCTCAGTAGCAGCAAATGTGGATCATTTGAGAATTTTGCAGAACAACATATAGTTACACAATAAGTATGATAAGTTTTGTCTCCTGGTATGGATTGGTGGTGGCGCAGTGGGCTAAAGCACATAACTGGTAATCAGAAGGTTGCTGGTTCGATCCCCACAGCCACCACCATTGTGTCCGTGAGTAAGACACTTAACTCCAGGTTTCTCCCGTGGGATTGTCCCTGTAATAAGGGCACTGTAAGTCACTTTGGATAAAAGAGCCTGCCAAATGCATAAATGTAAATGTAAACAGAAAAACACAGTTTTTTTTGTTTTTATTACTCATTTTGGTGAACATTAACTGTTTCGAACACGCAACCTCTATTTGTAGATAGCAGTAATAAAACCCTAGCCTAAATACGGTCTTCACATGAACACTTTTTCAATGCACTTAAATGAATCTTCAATCTAATATTCAAAGATACTACAGCCCGCAGACCGCCAGTTGCCCATCTCTGATATTGGACCTTAAAAATTAGGATACAAAAAAGAAAAGTTTGTTCTGAAGCAGAATCTAGAAGGCATGTTAAGATATATTTAATACTTCTGGAGTTATAATCACTCACACTTTGGAAAAACAACACAAGTACATTATTTTTCCCCCCAATTTTTGGACCCACACCATTAGGATATGATGCAATAACAGGTGCTGAAGTCAACTGATTATAGTAATAGACCTCCATATCTCTGTGAAAAAATAATGACACCACCTTTCTAAGGACATCTTTTACCTGTTGTTTTGCTTCAAAATCATGGGCATTACTCAGAAAATACTGATCCACAGATTTCATATATTCGGCTTTCAACATAATTTATTTGAATCTTTCTTATGAAAAAGTATTGAACATTTCTGGCAGTGAAGTTTCTGAAATCTGGTTGAATTGACATGCAATAACCCTGAAGGAAAAGCAGCCAACAAGTGTCAATACTGTTTAATACTACGACACAATTTATATTTGTTTACAAATTATATTTTCACGCATGAGACTTTAGATCAAAAGGTTTTTAAGATCATGAGAAACAAATATTCTGTCAAGTGTGTTCAAACTTTGTACTGGTAGTTAAAAAAAAGAAATAATAATAATAATAATTTCATTAACATTTACTGAACGTATGCTAATTTTAACATATTTATGCTTGTATTCAACACTTGGAGGCCCCTGACTGCTCGGGCCCCCTGCAGTTTGAGCCCTGCGGCTTCCCTACACAACTGCACAAAGGCCTGTTTAATGGATTCTTGAGTGATTGTGAATGCTCTCATAGTCAGTTTGTTTACACACAGTGAAAGCGTGTTAAATGCGACACCTGAAAGCGTTGCGGCCCTCACAGGGACGGACACCTGCACTGAAGCAGAACGGTAAATATTTTTCAAGGAAATGATTTTAGAGGCAGCACAGCTCTTAGAAAAACTCTTTCTTTTATTTCACTGTGTATTCTCCCTTTGGATCTCATATCACTTTCATTTCACTATCTGTGTCACACTAAAAGGTTTTTACAGTTACTCAAGAGGTTTTGAGCGTCTGCACTGTTGTCAAGATTAGTCAGTTTGTTTGATGGATGGCAAAAAACAAAACAAAAAAACAGAAAATGAAGAAAACAAATGTGATCTAATTGATAAACCCCCAAACATGAATCTGAAAATATGAGCTAACTACTACTATGATTATGAATATGAACTGAAATCATGTGAAATACTCACCAAAATGGTCAAACAAGAGGACAAAAACGAATTCACAAACTAAGGAAACAAGACAAGTACTTTCAAAATAAAATCTGTCGCTGTGAGCTCCAATCAAAATGACTTTGACTTCACTAAAAACAGGGTACCCTTTTTGATCAATTAATTTACATGACTTTTCCAGTCTGTGTGATTTGTGAAAAAAATAAAAGAAACTTATTTGTGAACCACTTTAAGCAAATAAATGAAAGGAACTGAATCAAAAGAAAGATTTGCATACAAAACGGACATCACTGCCAAGTTTGACTCTACATAAGCTCTAACCAAGAGCAATAATGAGGTGATGAAATATTTTAAAGTACAGCATAACTAGAGAATATATATATATATATATAAACTGTATATAATAATTATTTATGGGGTGTTAAGTGAGAAAACAAAAAAATACTAAAGGTAAGAACACAATGAATCAGTAAACTTCCACCAACAATACGATATCATCCACCACCCAAACACACAGACTCAAATAATCTGTTTTCCTTTCTCAGAATGCTGTTGAAAGTGACTGAGAAAAGAATTCAGCCTGTGGTTCCAACACGACCTACTTTAAATCCTTTAAAACACACACACACACACACACACACACAACCGTCAGCCATAATATCTTTGAAAAGCAAGACGACAACTTCCATCAAAGAGCCACAGTAGCCACGTTTACATGCAACCAAATAATCTGTATATAATCTGACTGATAGCTCGGTCAGATTAAAAAGCCTTCATGTAAACACACAAATGATCTGAATGAGCTGGATCCAAATGAAATTTCCATCCGATTGAAGAGGGTGGTGTAGACCTAAAATAATCTGTTTAAAAGAAAAATATTAGCCATGTAAACCTTTGAATCCCACTACTTTCTCAATTGCATCATATTACTGCCATGACATCATCAGATTACTGCCATGACCAGAGCTGCAGGTAGAAATTCTTGGGCACGGTACAAAATGGGTTCAACAAGCCCCCCTCCAGTCCACTGTCTGACGGTTACTGTCAAGTTACTGTCATGACATCAAGACATTACTGCGATCCAATTACTGTCATCATCCACTTAGTGATGTGACATCATCACAATACTGCCATAACATCACATTACTGCGATCCAATTACTGTCATCATCCACTTAGTGATGTGACATCATCACAATACTGCCATAACGTCACATTACTGCGATCCAATTACTGTCATCATCCACTTAGTGATGTGACATCATCACAATACTGCCATAACGTCACATTACTGCGATCCAATTACTGTCATCATCCACTTAGTGATGTGACATCATCACAATACTGCCATAACGTCACATTACTGCAATCCAATTACTGTCATCATCCACTTAGTGATGTGACATCATCACAATACTTCCATAACGTCACATTACTGCGATCCAATTACTGTCATCATCCACTTAGTGATGTGACATCATCACAATACTGCCATAACGTCACATTACTGCGATCCAATTACTGTCATCATCCACTTAGTGATGTGACATCATCACAATACTGCCATAACATCACATTACTGCGATCCAATTACTGTCATCATCCACTTAGTGATGTGACATCATCACAATACTGCCATAACATCACATTACTGCGATCCAATTACTGTCATCATCCACTTAGTGATGTGACATCATCACAATACTTCCATAACATCACATTACTGCGATCCAATTACTGTCATCATCCACTTAGTGATGTGACATCATCACAATACTGCCATAACGTCACATTACTGCGATCCAATTACTGTCATCATCCACTTAGTGATGTGACATCATCACAATACTTCCATAACGTCACATTACTGCGATCCAATTACTGTCATCATCCACTTAGTGATGTGACATCATCACAATACTGCCATAACATCACATTACTGCGATCCAATTACTGTCATCATCCACTTAGTGATGTGACATCATCACAATACTGCCATAACATCACATTACTGCGATCCAATTACTGTCATCATCCACTTAGTGATGTGACATCATCACAATACTGCCATAACATCACATTACTGCGATCCAATTACTGTCATCATCCACTTAGTGATGTGACATCATCACAATACTTCCATAACATCACATTACTGCGATCCAATTACTGTCATCATCCACTTAGTGATGTGACATCATCACAATACTGCCATAACGTCACATTACTGCGATCCAATTACTGTCATCATCCACTTAGTGATGTGACATCATCACAATACTTCCATAACGTCACATTACTGCGATCCAATTACTGTCATCATCCACTTAGTGATGTGACATCATCACAATACTGCCATAACATCACATTACTGCGATCCAATTACTGTCATCATCCACTTAGTGATGTGACATCATCACAATACTTCCATAACATCACATTACTGCGATCCAATTACTGTCATCATCCACTTAGTGATGTGACATCATCACAATACTGCCATAACATCACATTACTGCGATCCAATTACTGTCATCATCCACTTAGTGATGTGACATCATCACAATACTGCCATAACATCACATTACTGCGATCCAATTACTGTCATCATCCACTTAGTGATGTGACATCATCACAATACTGCCATTAAATCACATTACTGCGATCCAATTACTGTCATCATCCACTTAGTGATGTGACATCATCACAATACTGCCATAACATCACATTACTGCGATCCAATTACTGTCATCATCCACTTAGTGATGTGACATCATCACAATACTGCCATAACATCACATTACTGCGATCCAATTACTGTCATCATCCACTTAGTGTTGTGACATCATCACAATACTGCCATTAAATCACATTACTGCCATGGCATTGTCGTATTCTAAAATACCTTGCGCTCATGCACAGAAATGTGGCGTGCATGTATGTTTATATACTGTATGTTACTCGTCACGGGAACCTAATTTATACAAAGCAATGACAAAACGCATTATTAAGGGTATGCGGGCTCACAGTGAATACTCTGAAGGGCACATACTGCGTGTTCTTTCATGACATCACATAAAGTAAAAAAGAACGTTGTGTCATTCTTAATAGGGACTTTAAGCAGCAGGTGCGGTTATGGTGTTCTGTGTTCCATTGTGTATATGTGACTCCACTCATTTCCTAACATCGAAACCTTAATTTCTTTAGCATTTCTTCTTTGCCACAGTGACAGTCGATAGTGTGTGACAGATTAGGAAAATAAATGTTAGAATATGTTTTACAAAAGATGATGCAAACTGAACACAGTAAATAGCCTAAACATCCTCCTCAAATGTTAAATTACACACAGTTATAAGCTTTGAATTAAAAAAACCCAAAATATTGATAGCCTATTAATAATAATATCTAGGTTTTTGACTGTGGTGATGTGGGCGTGGCTGAGCAACATCTGTGGAGAGCGAGGCTGGGAGAGGAAGAATGGTAAACTCTTCTTCTGACAGTTATTTAACACTGCAAGCATCACTTCTCTTGCTGTTTTAAATAGGCTATTTTTTTTTTCTTGAATGATTAAATGCTCCGTTCCACCGTCATTTTTGCTTAGTGATTTTTGCATAGCGTCCTGTCCGCAGCTGTTGCTTAAAGTCCATTTTATTTGGTTTCTACATCTGTAAACTCCTTTAAGGACAAC
Source organism: Myxocyprinus asiaticus (assembly GCF_019703515.2). Lineage (NCBI taxonomy): Eukaryota > Metazoa > Chordata > Actinopteri > Cypriniformes > Catostomidae > Myxocyprinus > Myxocyprinus asiaticus. Next base: position 957,835 of record NC_059345.1, on the reverse strand, counting down.
TCTCACCCACCTCTCTTTACTTTGTACTCACATTGAGAGATGCCTGCGATTATATTAGAGGAGGAATGGTCATGAGGAAAATATTAAGTCAGAGAGGGTATTAGACGCTGCTTCTAATTCTTCGTTTGCCGAGTAGAGTGAGTAGCATAAGAAGAATGTTATTTGCTTGTTTGAAGCTTTACTGTTTGTGTGTAATAAGCCCAATACACTCTCAGTTGATTCAGTTGACAGAGAAAATTGAATTAGAAAGCGAGTGAGAGGCCAGACATGTTGTCACACAGGAAACACTGGAAGCCATTTTGTATGTGGAAGACAAAACATCACACATGCAGACATCAGGACGGGTGCCAGAGGATTTGGCAGCACAACTATAAAAACACACTGACTCATACACATGCATGAAAGTGGCAACAGCAGACATGTACCGCAAATAAAACAAAGTTCTGCTGCTCTGATGTTTAACAACAACCTGAAGCAATATGAACGTCATCCTTTCAAAGTGGTTTTAGATTAATACAGCAAACATGTACGCATGAACACACAGATGTTGTGATGTCTTTAAGGTATGTTTCAAATTAGCTTCATAATCACATTACTGCCATAACATCACATTACTGCCGTGTCATGACTCTACTGCCAGGTCATCATCACATTACTGCCGAGACATCACTATACTATCATGTCATTATCTCATTACTGCCGGCTCATCATCAAATTAATGCCATAACATCCCATTACTGCAATGTCATCATCCTATTACTGATATATGATCACAATACTGCCAGTTAATCACATTACTGGCATAATATTACATTACTAAAACAACATTTTCACATTACTACCATAACATGACATTACTGCCATGACATCATCACATTACTGCTGTAACAGCATCACATTACTGCCACAACATTATCATATTACTGGCATGACATCATCTTATTACTGCAATAAGTTCGTCACACTTCTGCCATGACATCATCATATTACAGCAACACAATCTTCACATTACTGCCATCTCATCATCATATCATCATATGACATCATCACATTACTGCCATGACCAGGGCTGCAGGTAGGAATTCTTGGGCCCGGTACTAAATGGGTTCAGCGGGTCCCCCTCCAGTCCGTTGTCCAATGAGGGTGGGGGGTACAGAAAGTTATCACATCATCGTACACTACCTGTACGGATTTCGGGGTTGCACGCTATCTCTGTGTTTATATCTGTGTCTCCCACTGAACGCATTTAGATGCGCTATACAATATGGAATAGCCTTTCTGTGTACCCCCCTCTACTCTGTTCCCCCTCAAGCCTGGGCCAGTTATACCCCTTTATTGGTGGCCCTGGCCATGACATCATCATATTACAGCAACGCAATCATCACATTAATTCCATGACATCACATTACTACCATAACATCATCACATTAATTCCATGACAGTATCAAATTGCTGGCATAACATCACATTGCAGTTACTGGATCGCAGTAATGTGATGATGTCATGACAGTAATGTGATGTTATGGTGGAAATGTGATGATGTCATGGCAGTAACTTGACGTTATGGCAGTATTGTGATGATGTCATATCAGTAAGTGGATGATGACAGTTACAGGATCACAGTAATGTGATGATGTCATGACAGTTATGTGATGTTATGGCGAAAATGTGATGATGTCATGGCAGTAACTTGACGTTATGGCAGTATTGTGATGATGTCATATCAGTAAGTGGATGATGACAGTAATTGGATCGCAGTAATATGATGATGTCATGACAGTATTGTGATGATGTCATATCAGTAAGTGGATGATGACAGTTACAGGATCACAGTAATGTGATGATGTCATGACAGTAATGTGATGTTATGGCGAAAATGTGATGATGTCATGGCAGTAACTTGACGTTATGGCAGTATTGTGATGATGTCATATCAGTAAGTGGATGATGACAGTTACAGGATCACAGTAATGTGATGATGTCATGACAGTTATGTGATGTTATGGCGAAAATGTGATGATGTCATGGCAGTAACTTGACGTTATGGCAGTATTGTGATGATGTCATATCAGTAAGTGGATGATGACAGTAATTGGATCGCAGTAATATGATGATGTCATGACAGTATTGTGATGATGTCATATCAGTAAGTGGATGATGACAGTTACAGGATCACAGTAATGTGATGATGTCATGACAGTAATGTGATGTTATGGCGAAAATGTGATGATGTCATGGCAGTAACTTGACGTTATGGCAGTATTGTGATGATGTCATATCAGTAAGTGGATGATGACAGTAATTGGATCACAGTAATATGATGATGTCATGACAGTAATGTGATGCCATAGCAGTAATATGATGATGTCATGGCAGTAATGTGATGATGTGCAATACACATATAAATAGTAATGTGATGATACATTATGTACAATACACAGCTTAGTCTATTTATATTTATCCAACATGCCATTCATCTTCTGCCAGTACATTCCCTTGCATCTGTATATAACAGATTTGTATTTGTATATTGTACATAAGTGTGTGTGTGTGTGTGTATATATATATATATATATATATATATATATATATATATATATATATATATATATATATATATATATTGTCCTATTGTGTATTTCTATATATTCTTTATTTTCTATCCACTTTTTATTTTATTATATTTTTATTTTTATTTTTTTTATTATTATCTATGTCCTGTTTTTGTATTGTTGTACACTGGAAACTCCTTTTACCAAGACAAATTTCTTGTATGTGTAAGCATACTTGGCAATAAAGCTCATTCTGATTCTGATGTCATGGCAGCAATGTGATGATGTCATGGGGTAATGTGATGTCATGGCAGTATTGTGGTGATGTCAGTGCTTGGATGAAGACAGTAATAGGATTGCAGTAATGTCATGATGTCATGACAGTAATATGATGCCATAGTAGTAATGTGTGATGTCAAAAATATTATGTAATGGAGGAAATTAGATGATGTCATGGTAGTAATGTGATATTATGGAAGTAGTATGATGATGTCAATGGGAGTAATATGATGTCATGGCAGTAATGTTATTGCAGTAACATGATGATGTTGTGACAGTCATCATCCACTTACTGATATGACATCATCACAATACTTCCATAACATCAAGTTACTGCCATGACATCACAGTAAACAGGATCTCTTTCTCTCTCAGGATGATTTTCAGCTTTGCAGTGGTTAGATTATTGCACATGTCAGATGTTCAGCTGATGTCAGTGGGTGACAGGGCAGTTTCATCACTTTTGCAGTAAAATATGTTTAAACACAATATACATCTACAGCCTCTCTGAAGTCAGAGTCATAAATCAAAACTCAATTAAACATTTAGCAATTTCATTTTCACTTAAGACATGTCAAACAGGCTAACAGTCTCATCTGTACTGTCAGGGGACATGGAGCACAATAAACCCAACAGATGGCAACGCAATGCTGTCAGGACGAGAGGCCTGGAGGGGAGGACTAAAACCTCATCAGTACGGGACAACAGACGAAAAAAAGAACAAGAGTTGCTATAGAGAAAAAGACAGCACACAAAATAAGAGATGAGCTGTTAGATTTCTATGATGTGTGTGTCTGTTTTACATACAGTTCTGCTACATGCAGCGCAATTACAACATTAGGCCAAAAGTGATTTGTTTGTTTCTTATGATTAGCATAGCAGAAAAACTGTAATGCTTGAATAGATTAGGAAGGATTAATGTGTAATTATTTCAATCCAGCTGAATGCATGCGGTGAAACTTTAATCACTTCAACAAGTGAGGCCCTTGAAACCCTACAGGGTCCAACAGAAGAGCACAGGGGCCCGCAGGAGAAAACACCACAGACTGCGGCTTACAAAATGACACACTAAATGATCTGAGCTGTACATGACCAAACTCCTTCAAATCAATAACACACAGCAATTATCGGCTGAACTCAGAATGAGCATTTCTATCAGGAAGACTCGCAGACTTGAGTAAAGTTTAAGATGACATTTATATGATGAATATGAAACAGGAATCTCATGTCTCTCTTTGGCATAAGCTCCGTCAGATCCTGCCGGAGATAGGAGGAAGGGGTGAGGAGCCTACCCCCGTGCAGGACGGGACTCAACTGGTGGTGGTGGGGTGGTGGAGGTTGCCATGTTGGCACACTGAAACAGCAATGTGATAGATTTTAAGCAGACTTAAGAAGCGATGGCTGATGCATGATTGGCTAGAAGTAACCTAGCTAATGCCGCAATGATGTACAGCTGTGAGTCTTCCCGCTAGAACTACGCTGCGCTTACATTTCCTCTTACATGAAGTCATTAACATCTTAAAACCCTGAATTCATCCTCAGTGACCTCATCTACTACTACTGACATGACATCACCATAAATGCTCTTTTCTTTAACCATTCGAATAATTTTACACGTTTAATCATAAAATATTTTTATTTTCAGATATTTGTATTTATTTAAATTGTTAGTAAATGTACAGTATAAGCATGTGTAGTTATTATTGCTTTAGCAATGTCAAGTATTTTTGATTGTAGACGTCTTTTATTACAGAGTCCATCCTGTTACCTATTTCTTCAACTTTCTGAATTTAAACAGGCTCGTGTTTTTTATTAAGAGTGTGACTTCTAGATAAAAAACACTAAAAAGAAACAAGCATTAATACTGCAGAAGCCTTAATACAACAAACCCTTTCAGAGAGAGAGAGAGAGAGAGAGAGAGAGAGAGATAGAGTGAGTGTGTGTGTGTGTTGTGTGTGTGTGTGTGTGTGTGTGTGTGTGTGTGTGTGTGTGTGTGTTGTATTGATACATAATGAATAAACATGCTTTCCTGCATAAACACAGAAGCATACAACACTTATACAAATGTTGCTGTGAGCAGCAATTAGCAGAATGAATCAGGCAGGAAAGTATCATTAAAAAGATAAAATGGACTCACTTCTGTGTTCATAACTGAAAAATCAATACAAAGTTCTGGGTTTTGCAGATGCCGATGAATCAACATTAACCCAAATGCATACCTCAGGTCTTTAGTGACCCGGGACCTCATTCCACACCTGGAGTTATAGCCCTACCTCTTGAGTATTCCTTAACCTTTCTTTTAGGAATAGTGTAACAATCGAAATGCCAAAATGAAAAATTATATATATATATATATATATATATATATATATATATATATATATATATATATATATATATATATAGTTTTCTCTGGATTTACTATTTATAGGTATGTGTTTGAGTAAAATGAACATTTTTGTTTTATTCTATAAAGTACTGACAACATTTCTCCCAAATTCCAAATAAAAATAGTCATTTAGAGCATTTATTTGCAGATAATGACAACTGGTCAAAATAACACAAAAGATGCTGTGTTTTCAGACCTTGAATAATGCAAAGAAAACAAGTTCATTTTACTCAAACACATGCCTATAATAGTCAGTACAGAGAAACCGATGAGTTTGCAGTGGTCTGCAGTGGCTGTATATATTCGAATTGCTTAATTAACAAAAATAATGTTGCAATTTATATTTGCACTGCCTTAAATAATGATTATCTATACAAGGTTACGATCGCAGGATATCTATTTCTTTGTTTATTACATAACAAATTAGTACTATATTCATACAAATGAGTACTATATCATGCCTATATCAATTTTCTGTACAATGATGGTGAATTATTAGTATCCCATATATGCGTAAACACATACTTGTTTCTTGAGATGGCACAGTTTTTCAGTGATTGACTTGATTCACATTTGACATTGATATTTGATGAAGAAGCAACATGGAAGTAAACTATAGCAAGTGTAACACATGAACAGTATGATATGACTATTGTCATTTGAATATACGACTGAAATTATGTAAGTTGTGCGTCTATTTAGACTCAGTACGTGCCTGAGAAAAAACATATGTGTAGATTACTGTATGTGTAGCTCAATATGTGTTGGACAGACAGCTGCGTCTCTTTAAATTTAATCGTAGAAGTAATTAATCCTGTTCTATCATTTATTGCATGATCTCTTTGACATATGAACAATTAAACATCGAAATATAACAAAATTGATTCTGTTCTAGTATTTACTTATTGTCTATAAAATGCTTTGAAAATTCGACACTATCTGGGCATTTTAAAGATCCATTTGTGATAGATATATAGGCCTGTGTGCCGGGTCACCAGAGAGAATACAAAAACCGATAAATGGAAATGACATCAACCTAACTGAGTAGAAGTGCACGTACCACATAAGGCCATGCTATCAATAACATAAATAAGGGAGTATAGTAATCGACCCTTCTTTTTCTAAACACTAGATGTCTGTTATATGTTTGTACACACTGCAGCCGACACATAGCATTTAAGATTTATTCAATGCTGGTCAATATGTGATTAAAAGCTAAAACTTAATCTCCATTACAGAGTAAGAAACGTTTCAGAAGTGCAGAATAATATTAATAACAAAGACACACGACACAGGCAATTAATAATAATAAAAAAAAAAGCTTTTGTGTAATGCTGCGCTCTGTTTCCCTTTCTTCCGTGGCCATTAAAACTGTGATTGTTATTAAAATTTCATGAACCACAAAAAGTCTTTCGGTTGTGGCTGAATCCTTCACTGCCTCGGCTGAGACTGTTTCTCACAATGTAATGGGGTTTCACTAAATAAAACATTCACTGCGGATAAACAAAACACCACTGTTGGATGAAATATTGAAGTCACCAAAAATGCAGACGCATCATGTCATGCTGTGATTGTGATTTCATCTATAATATTCTTCTGATGTGTTTGTAAATAAAGTGTGAAAGACGTCAGCAGACACCCTCAAACACTGAGAATAAAGATGCTGTGAAGACATTCTGTATGATAAATGTGTGAAATGACACGCTGAAAAGAAAGAAAATCACTTACCTGGTGTTACAACATCAGCCAGAAGCAAAAGAAGAGAGAAGAACAAAGAGAATTTGTTAATATGTGTCAAATACAAACAAATAAAATGCAACAATTGTGTCAGCATTATTGACAGTTTCAACACACACACGCCGGACATCCCAGCACAAACTTTGACATAATAACGTTCAAGTCAAGTCTTTAAAGTCTATAAAGGTTAGATAGACTTCGATACCAAAGTACAGTGGCAAGAAAAAGTATGTGAACCCTTTGGAATGAGCTGGTTTTCTGCATTAATTGCTCATAAAATGTGATCTCATCTTAATCTTTCATGTCCTTATTAAACACGTCCCATTAAACATTCACAGTGCTGTGGAAAAAGTAAGTGAACCCTTGGATTTAATAACTGGTCGATCCTCCTTTGGCAGCAATAACCTCAACCAATCGTTTCCGGTAGCTGCGGATTAGACCTGCACAACGTTCAGAAGGATTTCTGGATCATTCTTCCTTACAGAACTGCTTCAGCTCAGACATATTCTTAGGATGTCTGGTGTCTCTCTTGAGGCCATTCCACAGCATCTCTATTGGGTTAAGGTCTGGACTCTGACTGGGACACTCCAAAAGATGAATTTTCTTTTTTTGAAGCCATTCTGTAGCAGATTTACTTTGATGTTTAGCTGGTGCACAGCTATCCTGACATTATCCTGTAGGATATCTTGATAAACTTGGGAATACAATTTTCCCTGGATGATGGCGAGCGGTCCAGGCCCCAAAGCAGCCATCCGCATCTCCATGATGAAACCAAAGGTGCCCCCTGGTGTTCTCTCATTGATGCGGTGAGAAACTAATTGTTTTCAACGAGAAAACTTTGTCGTCAGTTATCAATCTTTGATATTATTTTGTGCTTAACCTCAATGTTTTATAATACTTATAAATATATAAGTGTAATATTACATTATACAATCATCTATAATATTTTAGATCCCCTAACCCAACCTAAAACATGAGACACTTTGATATTCATAATTTGATATACATTACATTATTTATAGATATTTTTAAGAACCCAACCGCACATTTATGTCTAAACCTAACCAGTTCTCAACAATAGAAAAAAATGTAACAAGCAGATAAAGTACAGTCACAATCATTTATTTCCTAAAATGCACTATAATAATATTCCAAACCATCCGATGGCATTGTGTGAGTAGCAGAGTGAAACTGAAGGTTTTAATCAGTAAAAATATTCCCCCTCCGTGAAGGCTTCCTGATCTACCGGCACGTCTCGTTCATAAAATACATGTACATCCGAACTTCAGCTGGTTGTAATCGGTCACAAGACAGGCGAGAGCCAATGGCATAATCGCAGAGTCTCTGATGTCAAATCCGTGTCATAACGCTTGAGGCGGCAAATTTTGAATGTGTTATAATGAAACTTGTGCAGGATGTGTTTCGGTGGACGCCGGGCGACTGTGATCGGAGACTAAAAATGTACATTTAGGTTTGTTCTTCACATAAAATGACTGTAAGACTCAGAATACACCCGGAATGAAACGGGTCACTTCAGCAGTGCAGGATGTGTACAGATTAAATAAACAGATAAACAACAGATTAAATACTAACCACTGTGAATAAATGTTGCTGATTTCAAATGAAATGAAAATCATACCCCCAACATATGTCATGATGACAAAATTGTACCCCAACATATAATTAAACAATGCTAAAATTGTAATGCCCATCCCGTCAGATAGCTGACGTCAAGGTTTTCTCGTTAAAAGAACACACTTGCCAGATGTGTCATAAAACTGACACCAGAGGGCACTTTTGCATCTGTAGATTGATGCGCTGGGCTCTTGCACAAGCGTCACTCTTTGACGCCTTGGGAGTGAGAACACAAAAGTCTTACAAAATCCAATAACACAATGACAAATGTGCTGAACAAGTCATCTTTAGTTGGGTTGACAAGACTGTCTGTGTTAGATGAACAAAATAATTCAAGTTGTCAGATTTCTTGGCTACTCATTTGTTTAAGTTGAGTTTTTCAGTTTAATTAGAAAAGTGCCTGTAATAGATTACCTAATTTTTAAGCGAAGCTACAGTCTCCTCATCATTGTGGCGTTCTTGTTTTAGATCTAAACATAGCACACACTGTATATACTCGCCCACGTGTGATAAGTGTGTTTTCTCCTAGTTCTCTTTGGCAGGAAATCTTCTGCTTTGACCAGAACTGTACGAGAATAAGTGTAATTTTCAACAGCACATTTGCCCAAATGATCTGCCCACAGAAATCTCACGGCGTGCTCACATTAGCACAGACTCTTTAAATCCAGCGCACTAAACAAACCTGACCCACTCGAGCTGAGAGAACACGTTGCCAAACAATCTCACTTAGTAAGACAATGAACCCAGAACGAAATGTTAGACAGCTTTACAGGGCCCTAAAAACAGCCACCTTGTTTTGATTTGACTTCCTTCTGATACGCCTTAGATTGAAGTCTCCAGTGTGGGGCGGAGTCTTACCTCTGACATTTACTTCCTGATTGTACTGCAGTCATGCCTGACATTTACTTCATTCCTTTATCAATCTTTATCACTCATCAGCTCATTCCAGACTATCATTGAGCATCCTTTCATGTTTATCTCCCCTGATGTGTTTATTTATTAATTGCTCTTTGCTTTCACTAAATGTCACTAGACTCCTGGGGCTGTCAACAAGGAAGGCAGAAAAAGACAGAGTGTAAAACCCGTCACGGCCCGAGACCTCCGGCAAACATCATGAGAGATTGGAACAATGTGGCCCAGATAGGAGCACTAACTAGCCAAGAGCTCCGTGAGGTAGAAGACCATCAGAAATGAACCTCCTGCAGGGGCAATTACATGATCGTGATATGTTCTGTTCTTCAGAGAGGTTACACATGAGGTAAATGCACTCAGGGTCATGATTTTATTTTTACACAGAGATATGGAGGTCTATTACTGAAATCAGTTGACTACAGCACCACTTGTTGGGTTATATCACAATGGTTTGAGTCCAAAGATGGGGGGGAAAAACACTTTTTTGTGCTGTTTTCCCAAAGTTGGTGTGCCTGTAACTCCAGAAGTATTAAATATATCTTAATATCCTTGTAGAGTCTGGTTCAGAACAAACTTTTCCTTTGGTATCTTCATTTTTAAGGCCCTTTATAGTTAAATTCCAGAGATATGGGACTCTCAATGTGGCTCCATGCGCAAATTGTTAAATTTGACCGATTTTCAATGGTTGAAAACCAAATGTGGTTCACATGGTATGAAGCTAAAAAAGAAAATCCAACAAAACAAAGATATGAAGTACAAATAATGCACACTTATTTATTCAAATGAAAACGATAATGGCAAAATCTCGATTTTTGAGAGTCCGAAAATACTTTTGTGTTTAAGAATAAGTGACACATGTGGTTCTTCATTTAGTGCACTACTTAAAAATCTAGTTTTTGTTTTTCAGATACGTATGTACATCTGCAAACCTCTGGAGCGCATGATTAGGGGTCCCAACACCAAAGATGCTGAAATCTACTGTATTTTTACTTATTTACTTTTCTACTTCTGCCCTGTAAGTGTCTGGGCGTCAGAGACCGTAAATTGTAGATATGCCAAATTTGGTGGGATGGTTCCAAATCCCCCCCACTACTCAAGCGCCAACACACAAATCCATCCAATACTAGCAAATTTACATGTTCACCAATAACTCTGGAACTGTATGGGCTAAAATCTAAATTATTTTATCCTTTGAATTCTTCAGTGACCCCAAATGAAATATAGATTCAATTCGGATTTCCATTCCCAATTTACTTTTCGAAATCATCATAGTCATTTTGTCTGATTTTTAACTACTGTTTGAAATGATCAAAAAATTGTTCTGCAGACAAGCATCAACAGGGCTCAGTGATGTGGCCCGCTGGCCCGGAGTTTCAGGCCAGTTGACGGAACTTTCACTTGTCATCAAATTTTACCGTTGTTGATCTAGTACATGCGTTTTTATGTCTTGAAAAATGAAACACTTGGGTTTACACTTCACTAAGAATTAATTGCACCCAGTTAAAGTGCTGGTCATTTGCACATGCTCTCTGTGCTGGTTCAATGCCCCATTCACTAAAGGAATTATGCAGATCAGGCAACAGCGCAAATGCGCCAACAAAATTGTTGCTTTTCTTTTTTTTTTTTTTTGGTGGGGCCTGAGAGTATTTTGTTAAGGCAAGTGAAAAGTTTAACAACTTGCCCAGTCCCTGAACAAGAGGATGATTATGGGCCACAGCGATATATGTAATCGCTCTTATCTTATAAATGATTCTTTGAATCAAAATTCGATTACACTTTCTATGAAGCCCATATTTATAATGCATTGCAAAGGCACTCATTATGTCTCATAATACACCTTATAATAGATTATAACTTCTCATAAATAATTATAACTTCAGTTATAATACATAATGAGTCTTCCCCTATTTATAGTTATACTTAAGGGTATAATGCATTATATAACATAAGCAACATCCAATTTTAATGCAGCAGAAGTTAATATAGTTAATAGTATAAGTGCTGTATAGTGTTAACAGTCAAAAGGCTTTACAAGCAATGTCTTCTTATAAACAGTCATAACATAAACTTGTTACATACAATACAAGTCAAACTTCTATAATGGAAGTTATTATAAAATAAGATGCATAAACTTGAAAGTTTATTGAATAGAGTCCAGTATAGAATCAGTTTGATTTGTTACATGTGTGATCAACATATATGAATATTATATTTTCGAGAGTTTCTGATATATTTTAACCTTGTAGGTTTACAAGTGTTTTTTGTAATATCTCATAATTTACATTAAATGTGTGTTATTTTGTATTTTGTGTATGTGTAATGTATATAGCATGACTTGTCTTATAATGTCTTATAACCACTTAAAATATCCTATGGGTGCTTATAAGAAGACATTGCTTTTGTCATGTTACTTAAAGCATACCAATTATATATATATTACAAAAATATATAATAACTATAACTTCTGCAGATAAAATCTGATGTTCCTTGTATTATAATGCATTATTATCTAAGGTATAACATAAATAGGTAAGTAATATAATGTGTTTTAATTGTGGTTACAATTATTTATTAGGTGTTTTAACATATTATAAAGTGTATTATGAGACATTACTAATGCATTATAATACCTTTACAATGCATTATAAATACAGGCTTCAAAGAAAGTGTTACCCAAAATTCTTGTTGGATTATGAAAAATAACATATTCTAACCACTGAGCAACACAAGAACATTTGTTTGTGGTATAACATAGACCCTTGTGAAGATCTGACAAACATCAGGATGTGAGGAAACACCTCGATCATGCTTGGAGCTTCTCAGAACACTTCAGCCTGAAGGAACCCAAATATAGATCTGACCGTCTCTACATACAACTGTCTATCTCTCAGCAACGGCATATGTGCGCTGAAGTATTAAACAGTGAAAGACTCCGGAAACACACACAAATCCAGATGCCCATCAAATTACCTTCATCCCACCCATTCTCTCTCTGATCCTCCTCCTCAGAAAGACTTTCATGAAGCAGGATGAGCAGATGGTGTAAACGCTGAAACAACACACACCCCACTGATTCTCAATCAATCAGCTTATTTGCCAGGAATCATCTCCAGTGCTCGCTCTATTCTTCTGTTCACCTTCAGTAAATCAAAGTACTAACAAGAACTAAAGTTCCCTTCAGACACAATTCAATAATGCCATAGAAATAGACCATCAGAAATATCAATATGTACTGAAACAACAATATAGACACAATTAAATGTCTTTCTCCCTTGCAAACTGCAGAAGAAAGAAAAACAATGAGCTTTCAGTTGCGAGCACACACACACACACACACACACACACACACACACACACACACACACAAGGCATCAGAGAGTACTAAAATCAATACAATGGCTCGCGCCTGTTTGCGACTAATGCAGTTTCTATTTCAACTCAATCACATCTCACTAACTTAAGCAGAAAATTGTCTCAGGGCCTCTATGAAGAAAAACCTCAATGACACCGAACCATATTACCTCCCACTAATCCACACTTACTATCTGGGGTGTATATGTATACTTTTTCATACTGTTTTTTTATTTTAGTCAAAAGTTTTGTCTTTTGAAGAAAGACGATAATGTGCAATATGACAAAAACATGTATCACACTGTAACAGACAAAATTTTAACCAAATATTCAAATATTTTGAAAACTTTATAAACTACACTGGTGGCCAAAAGTCTGGAATAATGTACAGATTTTGCTGTTTCGGAAGGAAATTGGTACTTTAATTCATCAAAGTGACATTCAACTGATCACAAAGTATAGTCAGGACATTACTGATGTAAAAAACAGCACCATCACTATTTGAAAAAAGTCATTTTTGATCAAATCTAGACAGCAGCCATCACTCCAACACCTTATCCTTGAGTAATCATGCTAAATTGATCATTTGGTACTAGAAAATCACTTGCCATTATATCAAACACAGCTGAAAGCTATTTGGTTCATTAAATGAAGCTTAACATTGTCTTTGTGTTTGTTTTTGAGTTGCCACAGTATGCAACAGACTGGCATGTCTTAAGGTCAATATTAGGTCAAAAATGGCAAAAAAGAAACAGCTTTCTCTAGAAACTCATCAGTCAGTCATTGTTTTGAGGAATGAAGGCTATACAATGCTTGAAGATTTCATATCAAGCTGTACACTACAGTCTTCAAAGACAAAGGACAACTGACTCTAACAAGGACAGAAAGAGATGTGGAAGACCAGATGTACAACTAAACAAGAGGATAAGTACATCAGAGTCTCTAGTTTGAGAAATAGACGCCTCACATGTCCTCAGCTGACAGCTTCATTGAATTCTACCCGCTCAACACCAGTTTCATGTACAACAGTAAAGAGAAGACTCAGGGGTGCAGGCCTTATGGGAAGAATTGCAAAGAAAAAGCCACTTTTGAAACAGAAAATCAAAAAGAAAAGGTTCGAGTGGGCAAAGAAACACAGACATTGGACAACAGATAATTGGAAAAGAGTGTTCTGGATCTTAACCCCATTGAGCTTTTGTGGGATCAGCTAGACTGTAAGGTGCGTGAGAAGTGCCCGACAAGACAGACACATCTATGGCAAGTGCTACAGGAAGCGTGGGGCAGTGGCGGATTTAGGCATGGGCGACATGGGCAGTTGCCCAGGGCAGCATCTTGTGGGGGGCGGCGGCATCTTGCAGGGGGCGGCACGAGGCACCCACACAGACACCCCCCCACGTCAACAACTTTGGGGGCGTGTTGAAGTGGGTTTCGCCCAAGTGCCATACAACTGTGGGCGGCAGCCCAAAAATGTGACATAAAAAATGACTCTTTTTTTTAGAAGTTACTCTGTTGTGAATTCCTCACATTTAGTCAGTTTAGGATGTTGTGTTACGTGTAGTGTGTTTTTAAGAAACCGGCGTATTCACAACACAAGTTACAGATTCTTACTAGCGTGTAACTTGTCCTCATTGTCTGTGCAGATGTAAGTTGTAATATGATGGTTATGTTGTGGATATAGTGATTAATCTCACATACTTTATACAGGATGTGTTTGAGTGAGGTAATTAACATGTTAGTAAAAGTTCATGGTACATGTGTTCAGCAGGGAAATACACATACATATTATTTTTCATACAATATTTTTTCATCAACAGAATGTTTTAATTAAAACCTTTTGATTATTTTAAAGATGTGTCTTTTTCGTCTTGTCTGCGTTATCACTGACGAAAGAAAAGCCTTTGTCAGCAAACATTTTCATCAGTAACTTTGTTGACGAGACTAACACTGCTTTGAGAGCAGTAGAACTGGCTTTAAACATCACTCATGTGTTGATCTTTTGAGTGGTGTTGATTACAGACAGCTCCTCACAGCCAATTTCAACAGCAGTGGATGGACAGCACCATATGCTGCATTACGGCTGTTTTCTCCAGGGCCATTGTGTTTTCAGCACCATGGCTGTGGACAGCTCCTGCAAAATGCTCACCAAACAAACCAGACGAGCATCAGTTCAGACACTTTCAGCACCAGCCGAGAGAACAGCTCCCTTCACAGTAAAGCAGCAGCATATTAGAGCAGCCGTCCATTAGTGACCGTGAGGTGAGGGTCACGACCTCTTCTCCGTTCCAACTGCCTCTCTCTCATGATGCCATCTTCATTCTACTCTTATGTCTTTTTTCAATGACTCCTCTAGGTTTATCATCTCTGCTTTCTTTGCATGATTCGTTTTCCATTAAATCACAGATTACTAAAATGAGTCTGAACCTCATACAATATCAGTGGTTTTCAACTGGATTTGGTTCAGGACGCAGATTTTACATCGGGCAAAAAGTGGCAAACCAACACAGTAACAAAAGAGTTTATTGTAGTGATCGACCGATATGGGTGAAGGTCGATGCTGATATCTTGATAGCAGGATTCCCCGCATCCACATGCATGGATGTTGTATTTTGGCTTTTAAATTAAAATCAATTTAAATCGACTGAATACTGTTTACAAGACTCTAGACTGTCATTTAAGGGTTAAACTTCTGCCGCACCGCGTCATGTGACACAACAGCATGACGTTGATTTCCGTGTAGTGCTTCTACGGGTGCAGAGCCAACAAAAGTGCCTCTGGTAAGAAACCTCTTTCAGTTTTTTTCATTGAAACCTGATTGGCTGTAAAGTGTAGAGTCTCTAGTTTCGTTTGATATGCTGCTTAAAAAATGTATTTATGTTTCGCACGTCAGCACTCTGATAAACATGATGTACACATAAGTGGATTTTGGGACATTAATCCCTTAAAAGTTGAAAAGTTATTTTGAATAACTTTCAATATGAACACATTTGTTGGTCATTTCACTGCATTTTATATCACTGTACAATACGGTTCTATTCATTAACATTAGTAAATTCATTCATACAGTATATTTACTGTTCATTATCACGTTGAGAATCAATAGGTTTAACCAAAATCTAAAATGTTGCTTTGAGAGGCTTTATATGGAGTTAGGATGGAAATAAGGTGCATTTCAAACTGTTCTGAGACCAGTGCAGACAGACAGCACACTGGAGGTTAAGTCATTCACTAAATAGGGAGCAAGGGAGCATCCTATAGCTCTCTATGCAGTTAAGTGCATTCACTCCTAAAATCTGATCAAAAGTTCAGTTTCAGGCTGCAGATGATGTTTGGATCACTCAACATGTTTGACAGACATGTGACAATGATAATCAGTACATAGATTCACAATTTAGAATGTATACTTTTTAGTGCTATCGGTCAATTACTATTTTTAATTGCGATTAATCGCATACATTTTTTGTAGTTAATCGCGATTAATCGCATAATTTTTTTAATAGTTAATCGCAGATTTTGAAAGTGCTGAAATTTGACACTATATATACTTATTTTCTTGTCAAAATGCATTTATTTCCATTTTAGGAAAGAAAACAAACCAAATGTAACAATATAATGTTTATGGGTGTTTTCCAAACAAAGCCTTCCACAAGAAATGCACTAAAATATCACCAATTCAAG
This sequence comes from Myxocyprinus asiaticus, assembly GCF_019703515.2. Taxonomy (NCBI): domain Eukaryota; kingdom Metazoa; phylum Chordata; class Actinopteri; order Cypriniformes; family Catostomidae; genus Myxocyprinus; species Myxocyprinus asiaticus. Next base: position 941,305 of record NC_059345.1, on the reverse strand, counting down.
TAACATTTAACATTTCCCAAAGTCTAAGTGTGAGGTTGACTAATTGAAAGAACTAGTCTCCTCATAGGTTTCATATTCATTGCAATGGGCATTAAATCTCTTAAACACTCATCTTCTGCAATATTAATCTGCCGGTAGACTGTGACCTATCTGCTTTGCTACAGCAATCGTGAAGCTGCGTTCATGATTCGCGTCAGAGCGTCAATGCCAGTGTCAAGTTTTGAACTCACCATAGAAAGCGCTTCCAGACAAAAAAACGTTTCATTCTGCGTTTGGTGAATGTTAAGACTTGACTTGCTTCTGTGGTAATTAAAATGTGCCTTACAAGTCCCATCTGTGCTTGTTTTGTACATCAAATGGCACTAAGAGCTCCTGTCTCCATCATTTTATCATTGACAGGCAAGCGCTGTCAGAGATTCTTATATTTACTGAGATAACCTCTGCAGCTCTATCATAGGAGATATTACGATAGTACCGCCCATAGAATGTCAATGGGACTGCCGCGTTATCCTATTTTATGCTAAGCTTGTAGGCTCATCTAGGTAGAAGGGCTCTGGCGCTGTGATGTGTGTGTCAGTGTAATGACTCCGGGCAGACACATTACGAAGTTTCCACCCTTCACACCAGTGTTTATGCCATATTAAGGGTAAATGCGTTAATCGCAATTAAGAAAAATTAACGCGTTAAACTTTTTTAATTAATCGTATGCGTTAACACATTAATTCTGACAGCTCTTTTAAATGACTAAAAGCTCTAATCATTTATTTTAACATGGTTGACAGTGATTGGATGATGCTGGACATTACTTTAATCAGAATTAATTATGCTAATTTATGATGTAATGTCTGTAACGTCTCAAAAACATGAATAATCAACACTCCTGGAAACATCATAAACAATCTGACTTTCTATAGCTTGATATTGTTTAAAATTTCACAACTTGGACATACATGGACATACATTTTTAGGAAAACAATTTGCTCGATATATTTTTTTCTCTGCTTGTTTTTTAGGTGCAACTAGATACACAAAGCAAAAAGGGAAATGGAAAATGCACACAGCAGTCACGCTTGGGTCTCAGGAGGTTAATGCTGATATATATGTTATGTAAGGGATATTACATTTAGTCATTTAGTAGATGCTTTTATCCAAAGCAACTTACAAATAAAGAACATAGGAAGCAATTTGTCATACAAAAGTCAACAATATCTGCTGTATCGGACTTCCAGTTTTATCGTAAAATAAACCCAGACAGGGAGATCAGGACTCTGACGCAAAGCTCATTATGCAGCTTATTACAAGACTACTTGCCAAATAAATAAATAAATGGACATAAAATATAGATTATGTTTATTTTGTAAATAATAACTGTCTGACTGCTCATTATCCAGCTTATTACACGACTACTTGACAAATAGATAAATAAATACATTTTGAGTTGAAACTGAAATTTGAATTGAAATAATTCTATTAGTTTAATTGTAGAGACTGCACAGTGATAAGAGAAGTACAAAAGATGACTTGCAATACCCAGAAAACCGGTCTGATTTGTGTTAATCACCGGATGTGCGGTTGTTACTCACAAATTTCAGGCCACTAGATGGCGCCACTGACCAATCAGAATCAAGTATTCCAGAGACCCGTGTAATAACACACAATATATTAGTAAATAACATGTACATAATATTCCAAAAAACATTGTAAAAAAGTACAAAATAAGGCCTCATCGATATGTCAGTCAACCACTATTTTATTGTACAAAAATAAGCAAAACTGTCCTAAAGAAAACTAACATTAAAATAGTTTAATACATTAGTTATGTTAATATACTCACTGGCCACTTTATTAGGTACACCTATACATCTGCTCATTAATGCGATAATCTAATCAGCCAATCGCGTAGCAGTGTAATGTATAAAATCATGCATATACGGGTCAGGAGCTTCAGTTAATGTTCACATCAACCATCAGAATGGGGAAAAATGTGATCTCAGTGATTTGGAGTGTGGCATGATTGTTGGTGCCAGATGGGCTGGTTTGAGTATTTCTGTAACTGCTGATTTCCTGGGATTTTCACACACAACAGTCACTAGAGTGAATAGAGAATGGTGTGAAAAACAACCAGTGAGCAGTTCTGTGGATGAACATCCTCTGGCTTGTTATTGACAGAGGTCAGAGGATAATGGCCAGACTGGTCCAAGCTGACAGGAAGGTGACAGTAACCCAAATAAACACACGTTACAAAAGTTCTACACAGAAAAGCATTTCTGAACACACAACACATCGAACATTGAGGTGGATGGGCTACAGAAGCAGAAGACCCCTCCGGGTACCACTACTGTAGACGATTTGAAAAACATCGCCTGGTCTGACAAATCTGGATTTCTGATGAGGTACACAAATGGTAGGCCCACTACAGCCTCAGTTTTCTGTTCTTGTCTGACAGAAGTGGAACCCAACATGGTCTTCTGCTGTTGTAGCCCATCCGCCTCAAGCTTCAACATGTTGTGCATTCGGAGATTATATTCTTCTCACTACAATTGTACAGAGTGGTTATCTGAGTTACCGTAGCCTTTCTGTCAGCTCAAACCAGTCTGTCCATTCTCTGTTGACCTCTCTCATCAACAAGGCGTTTCCGTCCGCAGAACTGCCGCTCACTGTATGTTTTTTGTTTTTGGCACCATTCTGAGTAAATTCTAGAGACTGTTGTGTGTGAAAATCCCAGAAATACTCAAACCAGCCCGTCTGGCACCAACAATCATGCCACGCTCCAAATCACTGATCACATTTTCCCCATTCTGATGGTTGATGTGAACATTAACTGAAGCTCCTGACCCGTATATGCATGATTTTATGCACTTCTGCCACACGATTGGCTGATTAGATAATCACATGAATATTTAGATGTACAGATGTACCTAATAAAGTAGCCGGTGAGGGTATATCAATACATTAATGATAATTTAAGTTTGCAGGTTTCCTTCATGTCTCATTAATTTTTATGATTCAGTGCTCTCGGTAGCCAAAAAAAATAATCACAGTGAAAAACTAATTTGGTCGTCACAAACTATGCTAATCCTCTTTTCAACTTTTATTTAAAGTTACTCATTGTGTAGTTTTGCTGCTGGTTTTTTGAGGATGAGTTCATGTCACACAACCTGTCCATATTGATACCTGTCTAATTCAATGAGCTTCTGTCTATTAATTGTGTTATCCAAACTATACATGATTATATGGTTAGCTGAATTTTACTATGTGCATTTAGCATTGTTGTTCCCTGCTCTCTGTGACTTGATCAGAACAGACAAGAGACCAGTTTGATCATGTGACCCGTCAGAATAGAAGCTCTGCCTTCTAGAGATGAAGAGAGAGAGATGCCACATACTATAGGAGCAGTTCTCTCCAATGTACTAGAACGAGAACACTAAAGCACCTTCGCTGCTCCTGTATGTAATAAACACACATTATCCCTGGAGGAATACAGCCTATTTAAGGTCAGAACAAACAACGGTTCAGTCGGGCCTTTGGGTGTCTGCCATGAGTCACCTGTAAATAACAGAATCAAGACCAAAATGGTCCATGGCACTTTTCCCAGGTCTATTCTGACTATTGACCTTTAACCCTAACCATCGGCAGAAGAGAAAGACCTAAAACAAGTTCCTTCAGTAAAGACCAGTTTTGTCATGAATTCACAAAAATAGTGAAATGAATTCATATTATTACACAGCTGTCTTGAATACTGGATTCTGATTGGTCAATTGCACCATGTGGAGGTAGTATCAGACCGATCATCCGGGTATTGTGAGTCATTTTTCCTACTTCTCATGCCACTCTGCGATCTGTACAAGTAAGCTAATAAAATAATATCAACTCATATCAATGTTTCATTTCCATTTATTTATTTATTTGGTGAGTAGTCATATAATAAGCTGGATAATGAGCAGTCACATGGTCATTTTCACAAAATAAACATCAAAAGAACAATCCAGAGATGCAAATCAGCTGTTCAGAGATTTCTTTCTTCTCACATAATTATATAATTTCAACGTAAATCAATATTTCATGGCCATTTATTTAGTTATTTTGCAAGTAGTCATGTAATAAGCTGGATAACGAGCAATCAGACGGTAATTTTCACAAAATAAACATCAACAGAACTCTGACGTACAACAGAGATGCAATTCAGCTGTTTCTGGAGACTCCACAGTCTCTTTCTTCTCACATAATCCACAAATCAATATCTCATGTTCATTTATTGATTAATTTGGCAATTTTCCGTGTAATAATGATATGAGAGAAGTAACGATGTATGATTCATGATCGAATCATTCTTTAGATTCAGATCTATTCAAAGAATTGGTTGATCCAGATCATGAAACCAGCCTGACTGATTAGTTCACAAATCATTCTGATCTGATTATCTCAGAATTTGGGTATGTTCCTCACACAAATCTAGCACGACTTAAGACGACTTGGAGTATAGCGCGTGAGACATATCGACTACTTTTATGATACTTTATTAGTATTTTTGTTTGTTATTTTGGAGCTTGACAGACAGAATAACCAGGATATTCTTCAAATATTCACATTTTGTGTTCCACAGAAAGAAAGTCATACGGAACAACATGAGGGTGAGTTATGATGACAGCATTTAATTTTTGGGCAAACTATTCCTTTAATGCTATGATATAAAACTCATAGAGGACCAGCCACCCTTTTTCTCTTATAAATCACATCTAAAGTATTCCCGAAATCTTTATCGGGACCCAAATGTCCTCATTCCTGCTATCTTCCATCTTTCTCAGGGCGTATGATGGTGTGTAATCGATCTTTGCCTCCTGACGGATCTCCGTCCATTAATACATAAAGTTAATGCACTAAAGCTGAGCTACGGTCTCCGCGATCATCGACATCCTGCTCTGCCCACTCCTGCCAGGCTCTCTCAACTCACTCGCTCTGGAAATGACAGAAAAGACCCTTAAAGGTTTGAAGCCACTGAAAACACATATGAGAGCAGCATGTAAAGTATGTTTGTGGCCTTGTTCTCAGTTTTGGGGTTTAAATGAATGCTTTCTTTAACTCTGAGAACAGCCATTTCAGAAAGGTCAACGCTGTGACTGCTGTGACTATTTAGAAATAAACTCTTTCAGATTTTGAGCGTTAACATGTCGCCTAAGGACATGCCTGTTATTTTCTGTATGACTGACGGCGGGGTAACCTTTTCCTGTGGGTCTGATTGTGATGGTTCTCTTTCTGGTGCTCAGTTTAGTATCAGCTTACACAGCTAAAACTGTCATCTGGCAGGTCTGGACTAGTGCTCACACTTTTCATTTCACTGCATGTGTTTATTAAACAGTGAGCGAGCTCTGTTGATGTGAGACCAACTATAGTGCCACTTCAACATAAGGGTTATTCTTTCTGACTGTCTCTCTCTAGTCCGCTCCAGTCAATGCTGTAGTTTAGTAATTAAACTCTATGGATCTACTCACAACTAAACCACACTGATCAGTAATACCTCAAATCATGAGGCTTGTTGTGTGTCTCCCAGAACACCCTGTCAACAGTATAGCAGGCACCTAGGCAGACAGACAAACCTAGATAAAACACCCTGACAACCACCAAGAACACCATAGCAACCACCCAGGACACAGTGTTAACCACCCAGAACACTCTAGCAACCACCCAGAACATGCTAGCAACCACCCAGAACACCCTGTCAACTATCAAGAACACCCAAGCAACCACCAGAACATCCTGTCAACCACCCAGAACACCCTAACAACCACCAGAACACACTGTCAACCACCCAGAACACCCTAGCAACCACCAGAATACCCTGTAAACCACCCAGAACACCCTGTAAACAACCCAAAACACCCTGTCAACAATCAGAACACCCTATCAACCACCCAGAACACCCTAGCAACCACAAGAACACTCTGTTGACCACCTGGAACACCCTAGAAACCACCCAGAACAAAATAGCAACCACCAGAAAACCCTGTCAACAACCAGAACACCCTGTCAACCACACTGAACACCCAGGAAACCACCCTGAATACCCTAGCAACCATCCTGAACACCCTTTCAACCACCCTGAACACCCTAACAACCACCCTGAACACCCTAGCAACCTGGAAATCAACCAGAAAACCCTGGCAACATCTAGCATCTAGAACACCCTAGCAACCGCATAACAATATGATAAAAATGACCTAGAATACCTGTGCAACCACCCAGAATACCCTAGCAACCTGGAAATCAACCAGAAATCCCTGGCAATATTTAGCATCTAGAACACCTTAGCAACCACTAAGACTACCCTAGTAACCATATAGCAATACAGTAAAACCCACCCAGAACACTCTAGCAACCAAAGAACAATGCCCTGGCAACAACCTACAACAGTCAAGTATCATGGTGGTGAGTTTTGCACAGGTAAATACCACTTACATTTTCTAATAAAATAAAAAGTAAAAAGGTAGTTTAGTAAAGTATGAATTTGACTAATAATAGAGAAACTCAGCATGTAATTACTCAATAAAAAAGCTTTCGCAGGAAGAGAGCGAGGCAATGATCTTCTGTGATGCTAAATATGTGCTCCAGAGGAGAGTTGGGTCACCGCTCACTTCCTGTTAGTCTAATAACCAGTATCGGTTATTTCAGCTCGTTTAGAGTCGAAGAAGTGAGTGGTAATTTAAAATAAGGGTGACGAGTCTCTAAAATAAGTCACATTCTGTTTTTATCTCCTAGTCATGTGACCTGATAATTAAAGAGCCATCCGTCATGCAGAATTAGTCACAAAACCGTTTGGCGAGCATCACCGGTGTCGTCTGATTGGCCTGTACAAACACAATAGCAGAGAGTAAGGTTTAAAATTTGTTCATAAAAAAGTGGCTGTGACGTCACGTAAATAATGTCATGTGCACATTGAATGTTTTTTTCTACATAAATATAAATTCTTCATGTTAGCGCTCTGGTCCATGTTCCTGCACACATGCAGCGCTGCATTAATTAGAGCTGCAGCAAACACATGCAATTATCAGTAATTGCGTTGAACGCCCCTGATTAGAGCATGTCCAGCGGCGAGCTGTGGTGTGGATTGGGGATTTATGGTTTCTCTCTCTCTTATGAACGCAAATGCAATTTTAATGCCTCAAAAAACACCAATAACTGTCTTATTTAGTGCTGCACTTTAGAGAAATCATTAGAGAGCAGACTGCATTATGAGAGAGAGATTTTCAAGGATTTATAAATGTCATTTTAAAGAGTTAGTTCACTCGAAAATTTTTATTCTGTCCTCATTTACCGACAAACTCAAAGATGATTTAACCTTTTGACTTTTCAAATCAATTAGAGCATGACAAACAGTTTAAAACCCATTTCCACAAAAGTGATTTTGATGCATATCAAACATATCAAGCACATATTTATCAAGCACAAACAATGGAACTTTGTTGTAAAATGTTGCCAAATACAAAAAAATAAAACATGTAAGGAATACTCCACACAAAGAAAAAAAATCACAAACGAGCAAGATAACAAAGTGTGCCATCAAAAGTCAGAGATGAACTCAAACATTTCCCAAGAGCAAATCATCTGAGTTATGATGTCCACATTCATTTTATTCACTGCCTGGCCAAAAAAAATAAAAAAAATAAAATAAATAATAAAATAAAGTCACCGTTTGGATTTAAATAAGCAGATAGTTAAGAGTCTATGATTGGATCATTATTGCAGTGATTAATATGTTTCAGATGGCAATAATTCTTTTAACCCTAACTGATGCAGTGTGTAGCTTCTCATTTCTTAAACAGTCATGTCGGAAGACGTATCCCGTGATCGTGGAAAAGATGTTACTGTGTTTCAGAAGGGGTAAATTATTGTCCTGCATCAAGCAAATAAAACGACTAAAAAGATTGCTGAAATCACTGGAATTGAGTTAAGAACTGTCCAACACATTATTAAAACCTGGAAGGATAGTGGTGAACCGTCAGCTTCACGGAAGAAATGTGATCGGAGATCACTTAAACACTTGAAGTCACATCATAAAACATCAACAGTGAGCTCACGGCTGTGTTTAATAGTGAAAGTAAGAGCATTTCCACACACACAATGTGACGAGAACTTACAGGATTGGGACTAAACAGCTGTGTGGCCACAAGAAAGACACTTGTTAGTGAGACTAATCGGAAAAAATGACTTCAGTTTGCTAGGGAGCATAAAGATTGGACTGCCTCACTCTTTGAACATCACATGTGATGCTGCCGTACGGTTTGGCCAAAACGAGTTACTTTAGAAGGCAGAATGTTACTGTCTACGTTTTAAAACATCTTGAATGATGCTTTTAAATGCAGTCTTGTTAGACATCTCATAGTGTTTGGAACAGAGTTTGGCTCAGTGATTCTCAGTGTGTTTTATTTATGAGTTTTGGTGGTTTGTTGGCTGCAGCTGGATGATAACTGCTCATCATATCAGTGAGAGGATATGAAAAGTCCTTACACTCATTTAGACGTCCTTAACATGTCTGACACAACAAGCACAGAGCATCTTTTTAACTCATTGATCATGAGCAATTAACTAAAAAACTGTCTACTGAGTTTTTTGTCTTATTTTACAGCAAAAAAACGTTTTACTACTTGAAATAAGTGTTGCGAGATGTCTCACCGGACTCTGTGACAGCTTTAGACTAGTGTCCGCAGTCTCTGACACTTTCTGCCTGTTAATCTGCCAATCATTCTGCTCGTTCTCATAGTAATGTAGTTGCAGTGAATTATTGAGGCATAATGCCATTTTTATGCCATGTTGTTCTTAACAGTTGTCAGTTGAGGGCGCTATTGTGCTGCTGTTGTTTTTAACAACCATTTCTGCATGATGTTGGTCTCAAAAAAGCTCATTTGGTATCTTTGGGGAAAGGGGGCGTGGCTAACCCAATGGCTCAGTTTGACAGATTGTGGAAATTCTAAAACGGCTAAAATTGCTTACAGCACCTTTAACAATGAGGAATAATAATAATAATAATAATAAACGATTCAAAGGGAAAACAAGTCTATTTTTATATTTATCTATTTACACAATTGCATTGTTATTTTTCGTTTTAAGCATAAACCCATAAATCCAGTCTTGTTGTTGAAGCACAATAAAACCCTTTTTCTTTTGGTAGTCTGATATCTTCATGTGTTCTGAATCAAAACTCCCATTCAAACATCTAAACAAGCCACAAGCATCATCTAAACGAAGAAGAGGTTCTGATGATTCAGTGTTTAAAACAGATTAAAGAAACTCAGCAAACATCAGAGGAAAAGGCCAAAGAAATGTGTGATCTCAAGTTCATGTTCTTCGACAGCCTATGTGAAACGATTTCTACACGAGCTGTAGTTCAGTTGATCCAGTCATGAACATCCTTGACCGTAGTGTGAAGTTAGTGAGTTCTGAATGACGCGACCAGACGAACAGACGTGTTCTGAGGACAAGCTGCAGATTATAGTCGCATTACATGAAATCAAAGAACATGATGTGACAGCAGGTTTAACTGCAGTTCTGTATTCCCTCAATGAAACTGCAACGACTTTATAAAGGTGCGTTAAACGCAAAACGAGGTCACCTATTTTTCTCCTCATCCCATCGCCTGTGTCTCTCGAGAACGTCTTATATAGAAGAAAGAGAAAAAAGACAAAGAGGAAAAGCTGCTTAGAAAGACAGTGATGAAGTTATACAGAGACAGTTTAAAGGGAAAGTTCACCCACATGTGAAAATTCTGCTAACTTTGGATAGAACTGCAGGGATGAAACTTTCTTTCCTCATTTACTTTAATTATAGTGAACAGAATATTCTTCAAAAATTCACCTTCTGGAGTTTTCATTTTTTTAGTGAACTGTTCCATCCTCTGCAACACACCTGTGACATTCCTCAACAGCGTTTTCTTAGCTTATCCCTGACGTTGCACCAGCGTTACGATTCATGTTTTATTAAAACAGGATGTAGGGTGTGTTGATTAGGGACCACGACCGCAGGCAAAATCAATTCTCATTTCAGGATGAAACATTTGTCTTTTGGCTCCACTGACTTTCAGAAGCTTTTAAAAGTAGTTGACGGTGTTTGTGTGTGTGTGTGGATGTGATAAAAGATGAAATGATAGAATAACAGATGGACAGAAGTGTAAAAAGGTTGCAGTCACATTACAATAAAATGTCATTATCATGTCTGATGACATCATGTGGATTTCTGCTGTGATTGGTCAGGAGTGAACAGTGGGCGGTCCATCTTGATGACTGACTGACTCTGTGTGTGTGTGTGTGTGTGTGTGTGTGTGTGTGTGTGTGTGTGTGTGTTGAATATTAATGAGATCAGGCAGGTACAATTCTGTCAGGTGTGTGTGTGTGTCTCTTCGCTTCACTGCCAAACAAGAAATGGATACGTGCCCTTGTCTGTGCTACAACAGATGAGAAACAAATGGAGTCAAAGGTCAGTTGTGTGTGTAATCTGGTGTTAATTATAGACTCATTTAAATACGGCAAACAAGTGTAGATCATCCCAACGTGTTTCCGCAGCCTGAAGTCTTAATCTGAAGGGGACAAACCAAATCTTTGCACTGCTTACTCAGTATGTTTGACTTGTTTTCCAGTAACAATGTCTAATACTACTTAAAACAAGATACAGTAACTTCAGAGGCAAAATTGTTTAACCTTTTAATCTCTGAAGGTGTTTTTAAAGATTTCCTGTTTCAGTGGCATACCCACAATTAAAGGCTTATAACAAAAAAACACACAAAAAAAAAATCAAGTGTTTGATATCATTGTAAAGAAAAAATGTCAGCCTTTTTAATGATATATATTATGATGCATTCTGAGACTCTCAGCCTAAAAAACTTGAGCCAATTTTTTTTTTCTTATTTTTCTGATTTGACATATCTCTCTGGGTGTAAATAAGGTGTCTCTGAAAAACTGCTTGTTTTGTTCCCAATCATTCCAAATCTATCTGAGAAAATGTTGTGTTGATATGACAAAGCAATCAAAATTTAAAGCATTACAAATATAATTTATCATAGTGTCCAAAAACATCTCCAAACAAATAAAACATAACTGTACATAAGAACTAATTACACATGCAAACACAACAATGACTAAAGGTTTGCATAGCATGCAGACATGATTTTAGTAATGAGATTTCACAGAATGAGTTTCATTCTGTGTCATTTGAGTCATCATTGAGTCTGTGTCATGTATTTGGCGCCATCTCCTGGTGGTCATATGTAACATTGTGCTTCATGTGGATTATCTAATGATCTATGCATCAGATTATCTTGTGTGTGTGCTCGTTTGAAAGATAATCACCTCCTCTAAATAATGGTATGTGATATTTCAGAAACGTATAAGTGAAAATGCAGCATATAAGCAACACCAACATAATTGTCAAAGACATATACTTAGCTATTACTCGCTATATTTTTGTCTGTGAGTAAAACAAATAGTCTGTATTCTACTCTTTGAGAGCTTTCCAACAACATATGACACATGGATATTTGATCAGTTTGATGTTTTTACTGATTACAATAATACGTACAGTGCAAAATTATTTTATAAATGATCAAAACAGAACACTTGTGATTTGTCTTTCAAAGCACTTGTTCAGTTTTGGTCATAATGTCTACATGCATTGGAAAGAAGATCATCTAAGCTTTCAAATGATAAATATTTTGTGTTGGTCAAGACTGTAATTATGAATATTTTGACGATTATTTTTTTTTCTCGCGTGCCCATCCGAGCTTAAAGGGTTAAACTCAGTTAAGACTCTCTATAGAATCTAGTCTCTTTGACCATCAGTGTAAAGTCTGATACACATCAGCTTATTCAGACCTGACTGACATTTAAAGTGACCAGCCACAATTTGTTTTGATTTTACTTGCTGTATCTGGACAGGTTTATCTGAAATGGTGGATACCACAATAATAGACCAATGTAGAATAATTAATTCAAATTAAACGACAGCAGTGTTGGTCCATGAACGTTTGAATAGACAAAACAGTAGTGGAGATGTGTGTAGATTTTATCAGACTGTCTGTCCATCCAAAACTTCACATTATTTTACAGACATAATTCAGAAAACCTGCAAACTTTAGCAAATCCAGTGACTAGTTCTTAATTTCATAAAATCCTTGATAAAAGCGTTGTGCGCCATGAAGCAAATCAACCAGCTCCGAGGTGAATCACAACATAACAAACTTTGATTTGAAGCAAAAAATATTTGAATATCGGACAAAAAGACAAAGATACAAGATTGTGTACTTACCGTCTTTAATGAGGGAATGAACCACAATCCCATGAAGCATTGCGAATGACGTAATCGAATTAAAAATTATGCAAAAATATAAAACTATTGATTTAAAGTTGTTGATTATAAGTACAGAAACTATATATATATATATCTGTTTACAACTTTACTCAATATATATTTGGTTTGTGTGTAAAACTGTATTTGTTTCCGATCTGCATGATGTTTTGACCGGATGTTTGACAGTATATAAATAATCTTATTTATTTATTTATTTATTTATTTATTTATTTATTTATTTATTGTCAGCAAATTAAAACGCACCTGTTAAGAATTATCTATATTATCTATATGCATTGCAAAGTCCAGTTTCTAAGCTTTAAAAAGTCTTATTATTAATTAATTTGATTATTTTTTTCAGCATAGAGTGTCAAGCCAGAATATATATACAGGTGCATCTCAATAAATTAGAATGTCGTGGAAAAGTTCATTTATTTCAGTAATTCAACTCAAATTGTGAAACTCGTGTATTAAATAAATTCAATGCACACAGACTGAAGTAGTTTAAGTCTTTGGTTCTTTTAATTGTGATGATTTTGGCTCACATTTAACAAAAACCCACCAATTCACTATCTCAAAAAATTAGAATATGGTGACATGCCAATCGGCTAATCAACTCAAAACACCTGCAAAGGTTTCCTGAGCCTTCAAAATGGTCTCTCAGTTTGGTTCACTAGGCTACACAATCATGGGGAAGACTGCTGATCTGACAGTTGTCCAGAAGACAATCATTGACACCCTTCACAAGGAGGGTAAGCCACAAACATTCATTGCCAAAGAAGCTGGCTGTTCACAGAGTGCTGTATCCAAGCATGTTAACAGAAAGTTGAGTGGAAGGAAAAAGTGTGGAAGAAAAAGATGCACAACCAACCGAGAGAACCGCAGCCTTATGAGGATTGTCAAGCAAAATCGATTCAAGAATTTGGGTGAACTTCACAAGGAATGGACTGAGGCTGGGGTCAAGGCATCAAGAGCCACCACACACAGACGTGTCAAGGAATTTGGCTGCAGTTGTCGTATTCCTCTTGTTAAGCCACTCCTGAACCACAGACAACGTCAGAGGCGTCTTACCTGGGCTAAGGAGAAGAAGAACTGGACTGTTGCCCAGTGGTCCAAAGTCCTCTTTTCAGATGAGAGCAAGTTTTGTATTTCATTTGGAAACCAAGGTCCTAGAGTCTGGAAGAAGGGTGGAGAAGCTCATAGCCCAAGTTGCTTGAAGTCCAGTGTTAAGTTTCCACAGTCTGTGATGATTTGGGGTGCAATGTCATCTGCTGGTGTTGGTCCATTGTGTTTTTTGAAAACCAAAGTCACTGCACCCGTTTACCAAGAAATTTTGGAGCACTTCATGCTTCCTTCTGCTGACCAGCTTTTTAAAGATGCTGATTTCATTTTCCAGCAGGATTTGGCACCTGCCCACACTGCCAAAAGCACCAAAAGTTGGTTAAATGACCATGGTGTTGGTGTGCTTGACTGGCCAGCAAACTCACCAGACCTGAACCCCATAGAGAATCTATGGGGTATCGTCAAGAGGAAAATGAGAAACAAGAGACCAAAAAATGCAGATGAGCTGAAGGCCACTGTCAAAGAAACCTGGGCTTCCATACCACCTCAGCAGTGCCACAAACTGATCACCTCCATGCCACACCGAATTGAGGCAGTAATTAAAGCAAAAGGAGCCCCTACCAAGTATTGAGTATATATACAGTAAATGAACATACTTTCCAGAAGGCCAACAATTCACTAAAAATGTTTTTTTTTATTGGTCTTATGATGTATTCTAATTTTTTGAGATAGTGAATTGGTGGGTTTTTGTTAAATGTGAGCCAAAATCATCACAATTAAAAGAACCAAAGACTTAAACTACTTCAGTCTGTGTGCATTGAATTAATTTAATACACGAGTTTCACAATTTGAGTTGAATTACTGAAATAAATGAACTTTTCCACGACATTCTAATTTATTGAGATGCACCTGTATATTTATTTTTATTATTTAAGCGACTCAGAAGCAAGCGTACAGTATTTGCCTGGTTTATTTTCTCTCTGCATGGCAGGCAACATGTATAATAAATATTGTATGTACCTAAATCTCAACATGTACATATTTTGATGAACTCGTTTTAAAGCTACAGTAATTTAATACATACTTTTGAATGCACAAATCGCATTTGCCTTTGTTTATTTCTGAAATATATAGTCTTGTTTAAAATAAAGGCATTTTCTGTCAATATACTAATAATAGCACTTGGCTGTGTACTCGCAGAACGACGCAAACACCAATGCAGAACTTTAAATGCAAACCACCGCGCTGGAGACTACACAAAGCTCACGACGTAGGGTCGACGCAGAAGTATAAATCAGTCTTAAGGCCCCAATAAGTACACCTTCATCAACACAAAACCAAAGATGTGCACTGAAGACTTAGTATCATTTATTATTATCGTTAATATTGATTATTACTGATCAATCAGTATTGGTTTGATCTATTGACATACCTTTATCAACACCCATTAGGGCTGAGTATTGATAAAGATTTCCCGATTCGATTCAATTCTGATTGTTTTGGATGTATTTCAGTTATAATGTCCATTTTGCTTACATATAAATTCTTTCTCAGCTAATCCTGTTAAATATACAGGGGACCTTAATAAATATTAATTTTACACATTTTATTTTATCATTAGCTTTTCATTATTTTGGTGACAAATGTACACATTCCGTGTATTCCATCAATAAATATGGTGATATTGAAATTGCATATATTATACTGCATACATTTGTTTTGTTACATGTTTATTGTTCACATGCACACAGTCATTTGTACTATTTACAAGTATAAAAAGATAACATTGTAGCTGTGCAGAGACTGTTGTTGTGCTTCTGTTGAAGATTGGAAAATCCATTGAGTCAGTGTGCTCAGGATGTCTGAAGTGATGGAGATTAAATGAATGATATCTGTGACAGTAGAGTCCACGAGTCAAACTCTCTTCACCTCTAGATATTCTTTACACACACTCACAGAAGAGCGGGGACCATTTATTCCACTTCTGCCACTGGTAGAGTCCTATTCCTCACCTGCCGTTCAGCTATGGGAAGATAATCATGAAGATGTGCCAGGGTCTCTTGACCTTTCATTTAGATTGATCGGTTAGTCATGTCTATGTGGCCTCTGTGCTCGCTGTAGCAGTCTGCCAGCACTCGGTGTGCAAACGCCCTCGCATGCGGCCCTCGGGAATTAATTAAACTGTTTTTTCAAAACTGCAGCATACAGCAGAGACACTAGAGCATCTTTGAGGGCTTACAAACACACCAGCACTGGACAAACTCAAAAGAAGAAACGCTGTGGGAAATCAGCAAGAGCTCACAGTCCAGAAAGATGCGTTGTCAAGGTTAGCGACAGTCCTTCTGCTCAGTTGTGTTGTACGGAGACTCGTAAAACTTGAGGTATCGAAACTAGTCAAGGTAATCGCTCCTAGATGGGGATAGGAATCATAAGGAATTAAACAATTCTGGTTTTGATTCCACTTAAAGGTTCCATTAACGATTTGTTAAATACTTCTGAGAACTAATTTTTTGGAAATTAGAAATGCAATTCTATTATTCTAAATCTTATCATTCCAAATGATGAGATCATTTTAGATTACACATTAATTAAAATATTTTATCATTGTATTAATTCTTACAACAAAAGTAATTTGGTTTATCTTTAACTGCAGTACACACTGTCATGTTAAGAACCATCCAGTAATTTCAATTAAGCAATAAGGCATGAGAGGCCGTGCTATATTGTGAATATAGTCACGGCTGAAGGGCGTTGTCAGGCATGACGTGAAGCATAGTAACCCATTCAGTTGTGACTATATTCACAATATAGCACGGCCTCGTGTGCTTTATTGCTTTTGTAAAACGGTCACCACATAGTAAAAATATTAAGAACACAAATGTTTATAAAATGTTATATTTTGTAAGTAAAATCATTAATCATCCTAATGCGTTCAGGATCTGTATACACCTTTTGCATTCGCGGGCAGTGTTGGGTAACTTTACTTTTAAAAGTAACTCGTTAGAATATTGCGTTACTCCTTGTAAAAGTAACTAAATTAATTAAAAAAGTTACTTTTTATGGAAAGCAAAGCATTACGTTACTTTTGCGCTACTTTTTTCTCACCACCACTCTCTCTTCTGCTATGCATTCAATACAAATACAAGAGATGTGTAGAGACATTACAGGTCATGCTAAATACTGTACAATACTCATGTCAAAACAACATACTAAACAAACAGATATTTAGAAAGTTTACAATCAGTAGGTCTTCACGTCATATTTACACTACATTGCCAAAAGTATTCACTCATCTGCCTTTAGACGCATATGAACTTAAGTGACATCCCATTCTTAATCCATAGGGTTTAATATGACGTCGGCCCACCCTTTGCAGCTACAACAGCTTCAACTCTTCTGGGAAGGCTTTCCACAAGGTTTAGGAGTGTGTTTATGGGAATTTTTGACCATTCTTCCAGAAGTGCATTTGTGAGGTCAGACACTGATGTTGGATGAGAAGGCCTGGCTCGCAGTCTTCGCTCTAATTCATCCCAAAGGTGTTCTATCGGGTTGAGGTCAGGACTCTGTGCAGGCCAGTCAAGTTCTTTCACACCAAACTCGCTCATCCATGTCTTTATGGACCTTGCTTTGTGCACTGGTGCGCAGTCATGTTGGAACAGAAAGGGGCCATCCCAAACTGTTCCCACAAAGTTGGGAGCATGGAATTGTCCAAAATCTCTTGGTATGCTGAAGCATTCAGAGTTCCTTTCACTGGAACTAAGGGGCCAAGCCCAGCTCCTGAAAAACAACCCCACACCATAATCCCCCCTCCACCAAACTTCACAGCTTGCACAATGCAGTCAGACAAGTACCGTTCTCCTGGCAACCACCAAACCCAGACTCGTCCATCAGATTGCCAGATGGAGAAGCGTGATTCGTCACTCCAGAGAACGCGTCTCCACTGCTCTAGAGTCCAGTGGCGGCGTGCTTTACACCACTGCATCTGACGCTTTGCATTGCACTTGGTGATGTATGGCTTGGATGCAGCTGCTCGGCCATGGAAACCCATTCCATGAAGCTCTCTACGCACTGTTCTTGAGCTAATCTGAAGGCCACATGAACTTTGGAGGTCTGTAGCGATTGACTCTGCAGAAAGTTGGCGACCTCTGCGCACTATGCGCCTCAGCATCCGCTGACCCCGCTCTGTCATTTTACGTGGCCTACCACTTCGTGGCTGAGTTGCTGTCATTCCCAATCGCTTCCACTTTGTTATAATACCACTGAAAGTTGACTGTGGAATATTTAGTAGCGAGGAAATTTCACGACTGGACTTGTTGCACAGGTGGCATCCTATCACAGTACCACGCTGGAATTCACTGAGCTCCTGAGAGCGGCCCATTCTTTCACAAATGTTTGTAGAAGCAGTCTGCATGCCTAGGTGCTTCATTTTATACACCTGTGTCCACGGAAGTGATTGGAACACCTGAATTCAATTATTTGGATGGGTGAGCGAATACTTTTGGCAATATAGTGTATAATAAAGACTCAATAACTGGAATATGCATGATATGTTTTTCCATCAACATGGCAGCCAGTATGAATAATGAAGAATAACCGCTGTCTTACCTAAAGCAGCAAAGTCCAACACTTGGACTTGCATCACATATGCCATCATGTGCTGTGCCCATCGACAATGCCAGTCAACTCGAGATGTTTTTCAAAAGTCAGGATCAAATTCAGTGGGGAATGCCAGCCTAACATTTTCAAGGAATAAGTCTGATGAATAAATGAATATTTTTCACTTAAGTCATCTCAGTGCACGCTTGTTTTGTGCTGATCCATGATGTGTACAGATGCCACTGGTTGATCGCATACAACTGCAAACGCGCATGTTGATACAACTTGAATGGAATCGTTTTTAATGGTACAAAAATGTCTTCAAAACTTTGTTGCACAAAACAAATGACTTGTTTATTCTAAAACAAAAATGTGGAATCTTTTTAGAAACTAAGACATTTTCTCTGCTTACACAATCGATGTAGTACATTGCTCGCAGCTGCTGATCCAGAGTCAGCTTTTCTCATCCCATTCTCCCAGTTACGGTAAGCTGTAACACAGAGAAGTTCGGCTGCATAAGCCAGTGAATTAAGTGAGTATTTCACCCTGTATATCATGCCGTGGCCAGTGGAAGACTAGTCTTATAATCCCTCTGCCCAAATGTGTTTACTGATTTTTTAAAGCAGCATGTATTTAAACATGAATCAATCGCGTGTCACTCAACCAAATGTTGAATATTAAATGCTTTAACAGAGAGCAGTTTGGATGCAAACGGATCCTAGAGAAGTAGTTACAGGCAGCTTTAAAACAAAGCAATTCGTTTTCACAAACAGCCAGCAATCATTCCACTTTGCATAATCATGCCGAGACCACGGGGAGACTTCTCCGGGCTTATGCCTGTGCAAAATTATATCACGAAAATGTGTGTTTACATACTTTTAAATGCAGCCTACATGAATCAATCGTGAGAATCAAAGTATCACTAACACGAAAGTTACATTTTTGACTAAATGTTCCTAATGAGGACATATCTTTACTCTTGCTGTGATGGTCATGACAATGGCAAAGTTTATGATGGCTTCTCACGTAAGCTCCAGTGCACAAAAAAATCCGCAGTTGCAAATGATGAGTACAACTGGATTCCACCAAAGCGTTCAGATTTACATTCCTTTACCAGCAATATTTTGCCATTTTTAAAACATAAATCTCAGGGTGGGTTAAAAGAAGACTTGCTGTGCTCTGCCCATCGCTGATAAGCATGGCTCATACTCTCCAGAACTACAATGCCCATCATGCACACACACACACATAATACAACTTCACTGAACATCTCTAGTAAGATTCCCACTCTCTAGAACTACAATGCCCATCATGCACACACATACTACAACTTCACTGAACATCTCTAGTAAGCCTCACACTCTCTAGAATTACAATACCCATCATGCACACACAAATACTACAACTTCATTGAACAACTCTAGTAAGCCTCCCACTCTCTAGAACTACAATGCCCATCATGTACACACACACATACAACAACTTCATTGAACATCTCTAGTAAGCCTCACACTCTCTAGAACTACAATACCCATCATGCACACACACACATACAACAACTTCATTGAACATCTCTAGTAAGCCTCACACTCTCTAGAACTACAATGCCCATCATGTACACACATACTACAACTTCATTGAACAACTCTAGTAAGCCTCCCACTCTCTAGAACTACAATACCCATCATGCACACACATATACTACAACTTCATTGAACATCTCTAGTAAGCCTCACACTCTCTAGAACTACAATGCCCATCATGTACACACATACTACAACTTCATTGAACAACTCTAGTAAGCCTCACACTCTCTAGAACTACAATGCCCATCATGTACACACATACTACAACTTCAATGAACATCTCTAGTAAGCCTCACACTCTCTAGAACTACAATACCCATCATGCACACACACACATACAACAACTTCATTGAACATCTCTAGTAAGCCTCACACTCTCTAGAACTACAATGCCCATCATGTACACACATATACTACAACTTCATTGAACATCTCTAGTAAGCCTCCCACTCTCTAGAACTACAATACCCATCATGCACACACATATACTACAACTTCATTGAACAACTCTAGTAAGCCTCCCACTCTCTAGAATTACAATGCCCATCATGCACACACATATACTACAACTTCACTGAACAACTCTAGTAAGCCTCACACTCTCTAGAACTACAATGCCCATCATGTACACACATACTACAACTTCATTGAACATCTCTAGTAAGCCTCCCACTCTCTAGAATTACAATGCCCATCATGTACACACATACTACAACTTCACTGAACAACTCTAGTAAGCCTCCCACTCTCTAGAACTACAATGCCCATCATGTACACACATACTACAACTTCATTGAACAACTCTAGTAAGCCTCCCACTCTCTAGAATTACAATGCCCATCATGCACACACATACTACAACTTCATTGAACATCTCTAGTAAGCCTCACACTCTCTAGAACTACAATGCCCATCATGTACACACACATATACTACAACTTCATTGAACATCTCTAGTAAGCCTCACACTCTCTAGAACTACGATACCCATCATGCACACACATACTACAACTTCATTGAACATCTCTAGTAAGCCACCCACTCTCTAGAACTACAATACCCATCATGTACACACATACTACAACTTCATTGAACATCTCTAGTAAGCCTCCCACTCTCTAGAACTACAATACCCATCATGCACACACACACATACAACAACTTCATTGAACATCTCTAGTAAGCCTCACACTCTCTAGAACTACAATGCCCATCATGTACACACATACTACAACTTCATTGAACAACTCTAGTAAGCCTCCCACTCTCTAGAACTACAATACCCATCATGCACACACACACACATACAACAACTTCATTGAACATCTCTAGTAAGCCTCACACTCTCTAGAACTACAATGCCCATCATGTACACACATACAACAACTTCACTGAACATCTCTAGTAAGCCTCCCACTCTCTAGAACTACAATGCCCATCATGTACACACACACATACAACAACTTCATTGAACAACTCTAGTAAGCCTCCCACTCTCTAGAACTACAATGCCCATCATGTACACACACACATACAACAACTTCATTGAACATCTCTAGTAAGCCTCACACTCTCTAGAACTACAATACCCATCATGCACACACACACATACAACAACTTCATTGAACATCTCTAGTAAGCCTCACACTCTCTAGAACTACAATGCCCATCATGTACACACATACTACAACTTCATTGAACAACTCTAGTAAGCCTCCCACTCTCTAGAACTACAATACCCATCATGCACACACATATACTACAACTTCATTGAACATCTCTAGTAAGCCTCACACTCTCTAGAACTACAATGCCCATCATGTACACACATACTACAACTTCATTGAACAACTCTAGTAAGCCTCACACTCTCTAGAACTACAATGCCCATCATGTACACACATACTACAACTTCAATGAACATCTCTAGTAAGCCTCACACTCTCTAGAACTACAATACCCATCATGCACACACACACATACAACAACTTCATTGAACATCTCTAGTAAGCCTCACACTCTCTAGAACTACAATGCCCATCATGTACACACATATACTACAACTTCATTGAACATCTCTAGTAAGCCTCCCACTCTCTAGAACTACAATACCCATCATGCACACACATATACTACAACTTCATTGAACAACTCTAGTAAGCCTCCCACTCTCTAGAATTACAATGCCCATCATGCACACACATATACTACAACTTCACTGAACAACTCTAGTAAGCCTCACACTCTCTAGAACTACAATGCCCATCATGTACACACATACTACAACTTCATTGAACATCTCTAGTAAGCCTCCCACTCTCTAGAATTACAATGCCCATCATGTACACACATACTACAACTTCACTGAACAACTCTAGTAAGCCTCCCACTCTCTAGAACTACAATGCCCATCATGTACACACATACTACAACTTCATTGAACAACTCTAGTAAGCCTCCCACTCTCTAGAATTACAATGCCCATCATGCACACACATACTACAACTTCATTGAACATCTCTAGTAAGCCTCACACTCTCTAGAACTACAATGCCCATCATGTACACACACATATACTACAACTTCATTGAACATCTCTAGTAAGCCTCACACTCTCTAGAACTACGATACCCATCATGCACACACATACTACAACTTCATTGAACATCTCTAGTAAGCCACCCACTCTCTAGAACTACAATACCCATCATGTACACACATACTACAACTTCATTGAACATCTCTAGTAAGCCTCCCACTCTCTAGAACTACAATACCCATCATGCACACACACACATACAACAACTTCATTGAACATCTCTAGTAAGCCTCACACTCTCTAGAACTACAATGCCCATCATGTACACACATACTACAACTTCATTGAACAACTCTAGTAAGCCTCCCACTCTCTAGAACTACAATACCCATCATGCACACACACACACATACAACAACTTCATTGAACATCTCTAGTAAGCCTCACACTCTCTAGAACTACAATGCCCATCATGTACACACATACAACAACTTCACTGAACATCTCTAGTAAGCCTCACACTCTCTAGAACTACAATGCCCATCATGTACACACATACAACAACTTCACTGAACATCTCTAGTAAGCCTCACACTCTCTAGAACTACAATGCCCATCATGTACACACATACTACAACTTCATTGAACAACTCTAGTAAGCCTCCCACTCTCTAGAACTACAATACCCATCATGCACACACATATACTACAACTTCATTGAACATCTCTAGTAAGCCTCACACTCTCTAGAACTACAATGCCCATCATGTACACACATACTACAACTTCATTGAACAACTCTAGTAAGCCTCCCACTCTCTAGAACTACAATGCCCATCATGTACACACATACTACAACTTCATTGAACATCTCTAGTAAGCCTCCCACTCTCTAGAATTACAATGCCCATCATGCACACACATACTACAACTTCATTGAACAACTCTAGTAAGCCTCACACTCTCTAGAATTACAATGCCCATCATGTACACACATACTACAACTTCATTGAACAACTCTAGTAAGCCTCACAATCTCTAGAACTACAATGCCCATCATGCACACACACACATACTACAACTTCACTGAACAACTCTAGTAAGCCTCACACTCTCTAGAATTACAATGCCCATCATGTACACACATACTACAACTTCATTGAACAACTCTAGTAAGCCTCACAATCTCTAGAACTACAATGCCCATCATGCACACACACACATACTACAACTTCATTGAACAACTCTAGTAAGCCTCCCACTCTCTAGAACTACAATGCCCATCATGTACACACATACTACAACTTCATTGAACATCTCTAGTAAGCCTCCCACTCTCTAGAATTACAATGCCCATCATGCACACACATACTACAACTTCATTGAACAACTCTAGTAAGCCTCACACTCTCTAGAACTACAATGCCCATCATGCACACACACACATACTACAACTTCATTGAACATCTCTAGTAAGCCTCCCACTCTCTAGAACTACAATGCCCATCATGCACACACATACTACAACTTCACTGAACATCTCTAGTAAGCCTCACAATCTCTAGAACTACAATGCCCATCATGCACACACATACTACAACTTCACTGAACATCTCTAGTAAGCCTCACACTCTCTAGAATTACAATGCCCATCATGCACACACACACATACTACAACTTCATTGAACAACTCTAGTAAGCCTCACACTCTCTAGAATTACAATGCCCATCATGTACACACATACTACAACTTCACTGAACAACTCTAGTAAGCCTCACGCTCTCTAGAATTACAATGCCCATCATGTACACACATACTACAACTTCATTGAACAACTCTAGTAAGCCTCACACTCTCTAGAACTACAATGCCCATCATGCACACACAAATACTACAACTTCATTGAACAACTCTAGTAAGCCTCACACTCTCTAGAATTACAATGCCCATCATGTACACACATACTACAACTTCATTGAACAACTCTAGTAAGCCTCACACTCTCTAGAACTACAATGCCCATCATGCACACACATACTACAACTTCACTGAACATCTCTAGTAAGCCTCACACTCTCTAGAATTACAATGCCCATCATGCACACACACACATACTACAACTTCATTGAACAACTCTAGTAAGCCTCACACTCTCTAGAATTACAATGCCCATCATGTACACACATACTACAACTTCACTGAACAACTCTAGTAAGCCTCACAATCTCTAGAACTACAATGCCCATCATGCACACACATACTACAACTTCACTGAACATCTCTAGTAAGCCTCACACTCTCTAGAATTACAATGCCCATCATGCACACACACACATACTACAACTTCATTGAACAACTCTAGTAAGCCTCACACTCTCTAGAATTACAATGCCCATCATGTACACACATACTACAACTTCACTGAACAACTCTAGTAAGCCTCACACTCTCTAGAATTACAATGCCCATCATGTACACACATACTACAACTTCACTGAACATCTCTAGTAAGCCTCACAATCTCTAGAACTACAATGCCCATCATGCACACACATACTACAACTTCACTGAACAACTCTAGTAAGCCTCACACTCTCTAGAATTACAATGCCCATCATGTTCACACATACTACAACTTCATTGAACATCTCTAGTAAGCCTCACACTCTCTAGAACTACAATGCCCATCATGTACACACATACTACAACTTCATTGAACAACTCTAGTAAGCCTCCCACTCTCTAGAACTACAATGCCCATCATGTACACACATACTACAACTTCATTGAACATCTCTAGTAAGCCTCCCACTCTCTAGAATTACAATGCCCATCATGCACACACATACTACAACTTCATTGAACAACTCTAGTAAGCCTCACACTCTCTAGAATTACAATGCCCATCATGTACACACATACTACAACTTCATTGAACAACTCTAGTAAGCCTCACAATCTCTAGAACTACAATGCCCATCATGCACACACACACATACTACAACTTCACTGAACAACTCTAGTAAGCCTCACACTCTCTAGAATTACAATGCCCATCATGTACACACATACTACAACTTCATTGAACAACTCTAGTAAGCCTCACAATCTCTAGAACTACAATGCCCATCATGCACACACACACATACTACAACTTCATTGAACAACTCTAGTAAGCCTCCCACTCTCTAGAACTACAATGCCCATCATGTACACACATACTACAACTTCATTGAACATCTCTAGTAAGCCTCCCACTCTCTAGAATTACAATGCCCATCATGCACACACATACTACAACTTCATTGAACAACTCTAGTAAGCCTCCCACTCTCTAGAACTACAATGCCCATCATGCACACACATACTACAACTTCACTGAACATCTCTAGTACTACAATGCCCATCATGCACACACATACTACAACTTCACTGAACATCTCTAGTAAGCCTCACACTCTCTAGAATTACAATGCCCATCATGCACACACACACATACTACAACTTCATTGAACAACTCTAGTAAGCCTCACACTCTCTAGAATTACAATGCCCATCATGTACACACATACTACAACTTCACTGAACAACTCTAGTAAGCCTCACACTCTCTAGAATTACAATGCCCATCATGTACACACATACTACAACTTCATTGAACAACTCTAGTAAGCCTCACACTCTCTAGAACTACAATGCCCATCATGCACACACAAATAC
Source organism: Myxocyprinus asiaticus (assembly GCF_019703515.2). Lineage (NCBI taxonomy): Eukaryota > Metazoa > Chordata > Actinopteri > Cypriniformes > Catostomidae > Myxocyprinus > Myxocyprinus asiaticus. The sequence continues at coordinate 915,471 of NC_059345.1, read as the reverse complement.
TACAACTTCATTGAACAACTCTAGTAAGCCTCCCACTCTCTAGAACTACAATGCCCATCATGTACACACATACTACAACTTCACTGAACAACTCTAGTAAGCCTCACACTCTCTAGAACTACAATGCCCATCATGCACACACAAATACTACAACTTCATTGAACAACTCTAGTAAGCCTCCCACTCTCTAGAACTACAATGCCCATCATGTACACACATACTACAACTTCACTGAACAACTCTAGTAAGCCTCACACTCTCTAGAATTACAATGCCCATCATGTACACACATACTACAACTTCATTGAACAACTCTAGTAAGCCTCCCACTCTCTAGAATTACAATGCCCATCATGTACACACATACTACAACTTCACTGAACAACTCTAGTAAGCCTCACACTCTCTAGAACTACAATGCCCATCATGTACACACATACTACAACTTCATTGAACAACTCTAGTAAGCCTCCCACTCTCTAGAACTACAATGCCCATCATGCACACACACACATACTACAACTTCATTGAACAACTCTAGTAAGCCTCACAATCTCTAGAACTACAATGCCCATCATGCACACACACACATACTACAACTTCATTGAACAACTCTAGTAAGCCTCACACTCTCTAGAACTACAATGCCCATCATGCACACACACACATACTACAACTTCATTGAACATCTCTAGTAAGCCTCCCACTCTCTAGAACTACAATGCCCATCATGCACACACATACTACAACTTCACTGAACATCTCTAGTAAGCCTCACACTCTCTAGAATTACAATGCCCATCATGCACACACACACATACTACAACTTCATTGAACAACTCTAGTAAGCCTCACACTCTCTAGAATTACAATGCCCATCATGTACACACATACTACAACTTCACTGAACAACTCTAGTAAGCCTCACACTCTCTAGAATTACAATGCCCATCATGTACACACATACTACAACTTCATTGAACAACTCTAGTAAGCCTCACAATCTCTAGAACTACAATGCCCATCATGCACACACACACATACTACAACTTCATTGAACAACTCTAGTAAGCCTCACACTCTCTAGAACTACAATGCCCATCATGCACACACACACATACTACAACTTCATTGAACATCTCTAGTAAGCCTCCCACTCTCTAGAACTACAATGCCCATCATGCACACACATACTACAACTTCACTGAACATCTCTAGTAAGCCTCACACTCTCTAGAATTACAATGCCCATCATGCACACACACACATACTACAACTTCATTGAACATCTCTAGTAAGCCTCCCACTCTCTAGAACTACAATGCCCATCATGCACACACATACTACAACTTCACTGAACATCTCTAGTAAGCCTCACACTCTCTAGAATTACAATGCCCATCATGTACACACATACTACAACTTCACTGAACAACTCTAGTAAGCCTCACACTCTCTAGAATTACAATGCCCATCATGTACACACATACTACAACTTCATTGAACAACTCTAGTAAGCCTCACACTCTCTAGAACTACAATGCCCATCATGCACACACAAATACTACAACTTCATTGAACAACTCTAGTAAGCCTCCCACTCTCTAGAACTACAATGCCCATCATGTACACACATACTACAACTTCACTGAACATCTCTAGTAAGCCTCCCACTCTCTAGAACTACAATGCCCATCATGTACACACATACTACAACTTCACTGAACAACTCTAGTAAGCCTCACACTCTCTAGAATTACAATGCCCATCATGTACACACATACTACAACTTCATTGAACAACTCTAGTAAGCCTCCCACTCTCTAGAATTACAATGCCCATCATGTACACACATACTACAACTTCACTGAACAACTCTAGTAAGCCTCACACTCTCTAGAACTACAATGCCCATCATGTACACACATACTACAACTTCATTGAACAACTCTAGTAAGCCTCCCACTCTCTAGAACTACAATGCCCATCATGCACACACACACATACTACAACTTCATTGAACAACTCTAGTAAGCCTCACAATCTCTAGAACTACAATGCCCATCATGCACACACACACATACTACAACTTCATTGAACAACTCTAGTAAGCCTCACACTCTCTAGAACTACAATGCCCATCATGCACACACACACATACTACAACTTCATTGAACATCTCTAGTAAGCCTCCCACTCTCTAGAACTACAATGCCCATCATGCACACACATACTACAACTTCACTGAACATCTCTAGTAAGCCTCACACTCTCTAGAATTACAATGCCCATCATGCACACACACACATACTACAACTTCATTGAACAACTCTAGTAAGCCTCACACTCTCTAGAATTACAATGCCCATCATGTACACACATACTACAACTTCACTGAACAACTCTAGTAAGCCTCACACTCTCTAGAATTACAATGCCCATCATGTACACACATACTACAACTTCATTGAACAACTCTAGTAAGCCTCACAATCTCTAGAACTACAATGCCCATCATGCACACACACACATACTACAACTTCATTGAACAACTCTAGTAAGCCTCACACTCTCTAGAACTACAATGCCCATCATGCACACACACACATACTACAACTTCATTGAACATCTCTAGTAAGCCTCCCACTCTCTAGAACTACAATGCCCATCATGCACACACATACTACAACTTCACTGAACATCTCTAGTAAGCCTCACACTCTCTAGAATTACAATGCCCATCATGCACACACACACATACTACAACTTCATTGAACATCTCTAGTAAGCCTCCCACTCTCTAGAACTACAATGCCCATCATGCACACACATACTACAACTTCACTGAACATCTCTAGTAAGCCTCACACTCTCTAGAATTACAATGCCCATCATGTACACACATACTACAACTTCACTGAACAACTCTAGTAAGCCTCACACTCTCTAGAATTACAATGCCCATCATGTACACACATACTACAACTTCATTGAACAACTCTAGTAAGCCTCACACTCTCTAGAACTACAATGCCCATCATGCACACACAAATACTACAACTTCATTGAACAACTCTAGTAAGCCTCCCACTCTCTAGAACTACAATGCCCATCATGTACACACATACTACAACTTCACTGAACATCTCTAGTAAGCCTCCCACTCTCTAGAACTACAATGCCCATCATGTACACACATACTACAACTTCACTGAACATCTCTAGTAAGCCTCACACTCTCTAGAACTACAATGCCCATCATGTACACACATACTACAACTTCATTGAACAACTCTAGTAAGCCTCCCACTCTCTAGAACTACAATGCCCATCATGCACACACACACATACTACAACTTCATTGAACAACTCTAGTAAGCCTCACAATCTCTAGAACTACAATGCCCATCATGCACACACACACATACTACAACTTCATTGAACAACTCTAGTAAGCCTCACACTCTCTAGAACTACAATGCCCATCATGCACACACACACATACTACAACTTCATTGAACATCTCTAGTAAGCCACCCACTCTCTAGAACTACAATGCCCATCATGTACACACATACTACAACTTCATTGAACAACTCTAGTAAGCCTCCCACTCTCTAGAACTACAATGCCCATCATGCACACACACACATACTACAACTTCATTGAACAACTCTAGTAAGCCTCACAATCTCTAGAACTACAATGCCCATCATGCACACACACACATACTACAACTTCATTGAACAACTCTAGTAAGCCTCACACTCTCTAGAACTACAATGCCCATCATGCACACACACACATACTACAACTTCATTGAACATCTCTAGTAAGCCTCCCACTCTCTAGAACTACAATACACATCATGCACACACAAATACTACAACTTCATTGAACATCTCTAGTAAGCCTCCCACTCTCTATGGTCTAAAATAAAAGAAATATTGCGTTACTTTACTCATTACTCAAAAAAGTAATCTGATTATCTGACACGTTACTTTTATCACACTACCCCCAATACTGTTCGTGGGTCAATTTTGACATGGTGGAATTTAAGCTTGTAAATAATTCATAACCCGATCGTTTTCATCCAAAACTATATTAATAGCTTCTTAACTGTTCATACATGTAAAAATATTGATATTTTTAACATGTTAACTGACAAATATAAAAGTTATTAATTAATAAGCCATTTTTATAGAAATAATAAAATGTAGAAATTCTTTGACATTTCAAAATATACATTAACTACAGCAAAACCAGTGTGATACATGTGAAGATATATTTTTTATCAACGTTTCTGTGAAATTTGATCTAAATATAACATAATATATAATTTATATGAACATCTAATGTGAGAATTACTTTTACTATGACTCATAACTGCTCAATACAACTTCAATACAATATATTCTTTTTCAACTAAACTTCATCAAAACAACTGGACAACTCAAGTATACAACATTAATACTTCTTTACTATGTTTTTAAGCTAAATCTATGAACTCTCATGAACTGTTGAATGTTGATGTGTGATTATACTGTAGGACAATTTCCTCTTTCAAGCCCTATTTAGATTAATTTTGCTCTCATCACACCCCCTTTAGACAGTAGCACCTTTGATTTAGTTTATTTATGTTTGTTACATCTGTCATGTCTTGTTTTGTACAGGAATGTGTGTGTGTCGTGTGTGTGTGTGTGTGTGTCCCAGTGAGAGACAAAAAAGTGAGTGAGAGAGTTTGGGAAAGAGGCTAAATGCAAGTGAAGTGTTTATAAGAAAAAAATCTAATTCATAGATGTACAAAAAATCGACATAATGTCATGTGTAAAACCACGATTGATACCTGGTCCAAAATTGACCCGCGAACAATTTTTAAATGGTTATATCTCTTAAATGTCATCCTTCCGCCAGAAAATATAGTCCCTGGCAGTGAATGGTAGCACAGAAAAAATTAGACAGTATTTTAGCAAGATGTCCCGCCCGCATCAGCAGAAAAATGCTTGTTCAAAAACTAGCCTGGCCAAGCTGGTTTTCAGCTAGCTGATCCCTTCTAAAAACCATCAAACTCCTTTAAGCTTATTTATTTATTTTTTTTCTCAGCCACGATCAACTAACAGTTTAATCAGTGTGAATATTAAAGAAAAAGAGCTCTTGCTCTCTACTTGAGATGTATTATGGTCAATCACATTTCTTTTTAATCGCTTGACCTTGCTAACTTTGTCTAATCCAACAACGAGTTCTTCCTAAAAAAGTTCTCAATGTAGGAGTCTGGGAACTTTTAAAAAACGATTTTGTTTTGGACTGGGAAACCTGAAACTTTACATAAAGTCAGCCAATCAAACTGGAAATGGAACTGAGACAGACAAATGTCAGTGGAGAAGATATGAGTTAGACAGTTCAGTATTATGTAATAATGGTTCATAGATTTTATGGAAGTTCACTTTGACGTCATTAAATTAGAGAGAAATGCTTGTTTAGACAGAACACTGTTCTAGAATATTCCATCATCCAAGAGGAGACACTTCTATCTGATCTTGTTCAGTTTCCTCAAAGTAGTTTTATTTTGAAATTGAAGGAAATTCTCCATGACTTCATGCCTTTGGACAGCTCATCTCTGAGAACACGGCCGTCCGCACAGGAACGCATGAACTGCTGGGAGTTTGAGTTGTGTAACACGCTCACTTCCGCTGTCGACTCGTCTCATTCACGCTCTCTTCTCCCTTTTGATCTTTACGAGTATAAAAGGGAATGAGAATGAGCTGTAGAGAGAAAGTAGGGGAGTTTAAACAGGGAAGTGTTGCTTTACATAACAGAGGGATTGCTGGCACTGCAGTCTGGGAAGTTTTAATTGGTGTTCAGGTTCCACTGAGGAAGAATAACTCGGGAATGAACACACAAACCGACAGACAGACGCTCCGCCCTCACATTCTCTCTTTACATGCACCTTCTGTCGGACTTCTGCCCACCTGGAGCTGATGCTGCAGAGCGACTCATCTGCCTGACCACACATTTTACGTAATGATGTGAGAGACAAAGAGAGATTGCAGCATTTCAGTTTTTTAATCATGCTGAATTGCTTCTTCGATTTTGCCGTTGGGATAATTACTCCATATTGTCCCTGACTGGGTCACAGTAATTAAGAACCCTAGTAACTCCAAATAATGATCTCATGGATGTGTTGAGAACAGAAGTGAGCCCTGTAGTGATCACTAGATTGAGTTAGTCAATACGAACACAGGTTAAAAAGTTGTTAACGCGGTTCTCTTGAACTCTGTCCAATGGTTAATCAAATGTTTGTTGATGATCAAGTTTTAGAGTTTTAGGTTTTGAGAAAATGTTTCTTTTTAAACACAAACTCTGCAACACTGTTATATATAAAATATTTAAAGATTTCCTGTTTCAGTGACACCCAAAATTAAAGGCTTATATTTATAAGATAAAACTATAAAATATAGTTTTATTTAAAAAATAAAATAAAATAAAATAAAATGAATGTCAAGTGTTTGATCTCATTGTAAAGAAAACATTTCAAATGTTTAATGTTATAGATTACGGTAAATTCTGAGACTCTCAGTCTAAGAAACTGCTGAAAAATCACTACAAGAAAAAAAAATGCCAGAAATGTAGTTGTTTTCTGATTTGACATTATATCTCTCTGGGTGTAAATAAGGTGTCTCTGAAAAACTGCTTTTGTTTTGTTCCCAATCATGTCAAATGTATCTAAGAAAAATCATGTGCTGACACGACAAAGCAATCAAAAGTTATAACATTACAAATATAATTTATCATAGTGTCCAAAAACATCTCCAAACAAATAAAACATAATAATTGTACATAAGAACTAATTACACATGCAAACACAACAATGACTAAAGGTTTGCATAGCATGCAGACATGATTTTAGTAATGAGATTTCACAGAATGAGTTTCATTCTGTGTCATTTGAGTCATCATTGAGTCTGTGTCATGTATTTGGCGCCATCTCCTGGTGGTCATATGTAACATTGTGCTTCATGTGGATTATCTAATGATCTATGCATCTGATTATCTTGTGTGTGGACTCGTTTGAAAGATAATCACCTCCTCTAAATAATGCTATGTGATATTTTATGTTCTGTTTATATATTTATTATAAGCAAAAAGTTGCTTATATAAGCAAAAATGCAGCATATAAGCAACACCAACATAATTGTCAAAGACATATACTTAGCTATTACTCACTATATTTTTGTCTGTGAGTAAAACAAATAGGCTGGTTGTATTTTACTCTTTGAGAGCTTTCCAGCAACATATGACACATGGATATTTGATCAGTCTGATGTTTTTACTGATTATAATAATATGTACAGTGCAAATTATTTTTATACATTTTCAGAACGGAGCACTTCTGATTTGTCTGATAATTTCAAAGCACTTTTTTTTGTTTTGGTTTTGGCTTTCAAAAGATACCCGTTTTGTGTTGGTCAAAACTGTAGTTATTAACATTTTGCCACTTTTTTTTTTCTTCTCACGGGCCTGCCAGCGGGGGCCCATCTGAGCTTAAAGGGTTAAACAAAAATATGATTATAAAATATTTTTATCATTTGTATTTTTTAAAAGCACTCACATATTAATTAGCAGTGCTTGCATTTAATCAGTGTTCATTAATGATTAGTTGTTGTCAGCACACTGGAACTGAAATCTTATTTCATATGGATATGTCATAATTTTTTCATTGAAATATGATTATTTGTTTTATTTTTTTTACCCTATTCACCTGCATTGTCACCCATTACTTGATAACACGTACCGAGTTCTGATGTCCCTTACAAAGAACATTGAAGAAATCTGTAAACATCCTGCTTTGAAAACTCACATTTTTTATCTTGAGAGTTTTACATACAAATCAGTTAAATATTATTATTAATTTAAACAATATATGCCTAATGTTCCTTTTTACATAAAATGTGCTGAATTGTGATGACAGATTTTTTAAGTATCAAGGACAGTAAGTCATTGTGGCCTAAACCCAAAAAATGTTGTATCACTGAAAAGCCCACAACTGTGGTATGTACGGTCTCAGAAATATATATATATATATATATATATATATAAACAAATGTCCTCTACAGAGCACTAAAATTAATGGCTGGGTCAAATAAAATGTTATTTTTGGTGACCAAAATGATATGCCATCATCTCTGTGTGTCACGCAAACAAACTCGACTTTTAATAGAGTTCGCCATCGACATGCTGCTAAGATAACAACACAATACACACAAAACTCAACTAAATACAGTATCATTTTGCTGCTTCCCTTTTGGAACAAGCTTCATGTCAGGAATGCACCTTAAAAGGCAGCTTATTAGGTTTTGTGACAGAACGCCTCTGTCCACTGAAGGCAAACAGCTGATCACACTGAATGATTATATTTTATCATCCTTCTAAGGTTATTGCTTGGATGTTTACTGCACAGCTCTCTAAAAATAAAGTGGTTTCCAAAAATGAAGACTCCTAGACTTAAAGGTCACGATGTAGAGCTTAATTACAAATCACAGATTAAAAACATGCAGTACACAATGACCCAAAAGCACAGTTTAGTATGCAAGTAACCTCGAGGCGTCTTTCATTCAGAATAAAGTGAGATGTTTATCTGATGCCCCCTGCTAAGATGACCAGTTTTTCAATCCACAGATCAGGTGATCGTTATGGGATGTGTTTTGTGTGTCATTATGCAGTTTGTCTGAAGTATTGGGCACATCTGAGCACAGATTCCACTAGAATAATACTTTGGTGTGATCGCCCCAGTATGGAGGACCGGATCTGCCAACATATATATATATATATATATATACACACACACACACTGTATATACACATATATAGATTTTCAAAGAAATGTAAAAAACAAAAGTCTACATATACAGTAGTAATACATTTTTAAACCTTTTTTTTGGGGGGGGGGGGTTCTCCCTTTTCCTCCCCAATTTGGAATGCCCAATTCCCAATGCGCTCTAAATCCTCGTGGTGGTGTAGTGACTCGCCTCAATCCGGGTGGCGGAGGATGAAACTCAGTTTCCTCCTCGTCTGAGACCGTCAATCCGCGCATCTTATTGAGCGCGTTACCGCGGAGACGTAGCGCGTCGAGGCTTCACATTATTCTCCGCGGCATCCACACACAACTCACCATGCACCCCACCGAGAGCGAACCACATTATAGCGACCACGAGGAGGTTTCCCCATGTGACTCTACCCCCCCTAGCAACCGGACCAATTTGGTTGCTTAGGAGACCTGGCTGGAGTCACTCAGCACACCCTGGATTCAAACTCGCGACTCCAGGGGTGTTAGTCAGCATCAATACTCGCTGAGATACCCAGACCCCCTATTTTTAAATCTTACATAAATGAGTTAATTTCCTTATTTATTATTGTATTTATTTTTTCCTCACATATTTATTTTTACATGATTTAAATGTTTTCACACGGGGGTCACTTTTAGAAAATGATGGCGACCAGGAATCTGTTAATAAAAGTACACAGAAAGACAAATGATAATTTTTCACTGTGAAATAAAGTTTAAATATGCCACAAACAGGGGGTCTGGGTAGCTCAGTGGTAAAGATGCTGGCTACCACCCCTGGAGTTCGCTAGTTCGAATTCCAGCGCGTGCTGAGTGACTCCAGCCAGGTCTCCTAAGCAACCAAATTGGCCCGGTTGCTAGGGAGTGTAGAGTCACATGGGGTAACCTCCTCGTGGTCGCTATAATGTGGTTTGTTCTCGGTGGGGCGCGTGGTGAGTTGAGCGTGGATGCCGCGGTGGATGGTGTGAAGCCTCAACACGCACTGTCTCCATGGCAACGCGCTCAACAAGCCATGTGATAAGATGCGCGGGTTGACGATCTCAGACGCGGAGGCAACTGGGATTCGTCCTCCGCCACCCGGACTGAGGCAAATCACTACGTGACCACGAGGACTTAAAAGCACATTGGGAATTGGCCATTCCAAATTGGGAGAAAAAGGGAAAAAAAAATACAATAAAAAAATATGCCACAAACAGCTGTCACAACACACCAACTAGGCTTGGGATTGATGCCTTTTTCAGGCATCGATAATTAGAAGATTTTCCAGATGATTATCTATATATATTGGGATTTTTTTCAGATATAAATAGGGCTGCTCATTACACAATAGTCTTCGTCTCTTCAGACATATTTCTCAACACAACTTTGGTAAAGACACTGATACCAGATGCTCGTGAGTACGCTGTGCATGCTTGTGCTGCCGCTTCACGCTGGTTTGTTTTTTGGACCTCTGGACTAACTGCTTGGAGTTTGATCTTGATCTTGCTCCTAACACTATTTCTTTTGATCAGTATTTTTCAGATATTAACTGCTCTTCTGTAATAAACGGACATGGACTATTTTTCAAATGATCCTGATGACTGATCTGGCTCCTTTTTGTGATCCCATCACGGCGATCTGCTGCGAGCCCTCTCCCTTCGTATCCATCTCCTCCTCCACATTTGATACAGTGAGTTTCCACTCTCTTTATTATTTGTGCTGGCATTCCTTAAAACGGTTGGGTATCCTTCCTACCTGTGGTTTGTTTGGTGTTGTTTCGATACGATTCTGGCTAACATAGTAGTTTTATTTGTAAGCTGTTTGCTTGGGTCCCAAACAATTATTGGTCATGTCTCTGTTTAACTGCTTTCAAATGCTGTTCTTTGGACTTTTTGGAGTGTTTTTGGCTGGCTTCAATCACTATTTCGTCCGACATGGCTGTTCAGTACTCAACTGCTCAGCTTAGAATTTTGAAAGGATTTTCTTCGCCTGCCCTCAGACACTTATGAGTGGTGTAAACAACTCGAAATTGTATGCTGTCCACATTATATACACCGATTGAAGAGGACACTTTGGACTTTTCACCGCTCATCTCTGACTGGCATTCCTGCTATCTGGTCAAACACCCGGGCTCCCCATAAATTTCCACTTTCAAATCATGTAATTAATTGTGGAAATTTGAGATCATTGCCCATTAATCCCCATTATGGCAGCCACAAACTCGCATCTTCAAATTTACACTGTGCCTAGTTAAAATCTCACTCTGCTTAATGACATGATTACTGACAAACAACTGGATATGCTTCTTCTTCCTGAAACCTGCCAAGTACCCAATGACTCTTTTTCCAAGCCACGTCCTCATCGCAGGGGTGGCTGTAGTTTGCCATGAGAGTATTAAAATCTCTGTGACTGAGTTTCAGAATATCTCCTCTTTGAGTACTTAGCCTTGAAAATTGTTGGTCATACATCATTGTCTGTAATCTTGATCTATCGAGCTCCGAAGTCTCACCTTGATTTTTTCTCTGAACTTAGTGAGTTACTTACTATTGTCTGTGCTATGTCTTCATCTGTTATTGTCCTTGGTGATTTCAATACACATGAAAATACCGTGCAATGTAACGATTTTATGTCTATATTGGAATGTTTCAATCTCATAAAACTTCTTGATTTTGTAACTAACTCCAGGGGTCATATACTGGATCTTATTTGTACATCTGTCTTGTCTAATATCTCTGTTTCTGGCTCTGACTTTGCTTTCTCAGACCACAAACTTTTAAACTTTAACTTCAGTTTTCCAATATCTACAACATGTATAAAAAACTGCTTTCCTACTGTAATATCAGCTCTGTCAACCCCACATCTTTCTCTGATTCTATGAGTGCCTCTCCTCTGTCAGACTCTTTATTATCTCACTGTCCATCAGAGATCTGTTCTATCTATAATGATGCTATTTCTAAAGCGCTTCAGAAGCATACCCCTGTTAAGACTAGGATGGTTCCCTCCACTCACGCCTCACCCTGGTTCACTCCTGAGCTCCGGGCTATGAAAGCTGAAGGCCGTCGCCTTGAAAGATTGAAAGACTCACTGTACATTCACTGATTTATACAGAGCACATGCTACCAAACTGCCCTCACTGCTCCTATCTCTCCTCAACTATTAAAAACTCTAGATGCAGACCTAAAACACTTTTTGCAATGGTAAATAAACTCATTAAGCCTCCAGAACATGATGTTTTTTGCTCTGATGAGCTTGTGAATGGCTTTCTTCAATTCGTAGCAGACAAATTAAAGTCTATTTCTGAGTCTGTTGCCAATGATACACCACATACATGTGCTTCTCACACTGAGTCTTTGTCAGTCCACCCTACTACTACGTAGTATCTAATTCTACATCCTGTCCCCTTGACCCTGCTCCCACCTCTCTACTTAAAATGTGTGTCTCTGATATTTCACTTACCATCACACATTTGATCAATTGTTGCCTAGCCTCTGCCACAGTTCCAGCAGATCTAAAAACTGCTGCTGTAACCCCAATTCTTAATTACAGGCACATTTCAAATGTACCGTTCCTAGCAAAAAATATTTGAAAAAGTAGTGGCCTCACAATTGCAGTCTTACTTAAATTCTAATGGTCTTTTTGAACCTTTCCAGTCTGGTTTACATCCATCACACAGCACTGAGACTGCTCTTCTTGTGTGGTTAATGACATCCTCCTGTCTATGAATTCTGGGTCTACAAACATCCTAATGCTCCTTGATCTAAGTTCTGCTTTTGACACTGTTTGCCATTATATTCTCATCTCTCGCCTCTTTGAAATTGGCATCACTTGTTCCGTTCTATCCTAGCTCACTTCTTACCTTACTGACAGAAAACATTTCATCACTATACACAATTACAAATGTACCACTGCTCCTCTAACACAAGGTGTTCCCCAGGGTTCAGTTCTTGGACCATTACGGTTTATTATTTACATGCTTCCAACTGGTGACTTCATACATAATCATGGCCTTTACATTTCACTGTTATTCTGATGTAATCCAGATTTACCTGACCACCAGCTCTGATTCACCATCTCCTCCTGACTCACTCACTGCATGTATCAGAGACATCAAACACTAGATGTCCCTGAATTTTCTTAAACTCAATAACAA
>NC_059345.1:885000-897500 GCF_019703515.2 Myxocyprinus asiaticus | reverse complement strand
ACTATTGGAACTTCAAATGGGACTTGGTTCTATGGACAAACAAACACCAGAGATGTGTTTGGTGCACACAGAGAGGTAGCCATAGGGAAAAGTACCCCATGCCCACAGTTAAATATAGTGGTATATTTTTTTATGTTGTGAGGCTGTTTTTATTTTGTTTGGATACATGACATCATGGATTAACTGTGCCTTTAAGCAGCTTGGAAAATTCCAGAAAATTATGTCAAGCCTTTAGGCAATTTGTAAATTAGGCTAATTGGCTAATTGGAGCCAATTGGAGGTGTACCTGTGGATGTATTTTAAGGCCTACCTTCAAACTCAGTGCCTCTTTGCTTGACATCACGGGAAAATCAAAAGAAACCGCCAAGACCTCAGAAAAAAAAAAATTATGGACCTCCACAAGTCTGGTTCATCCTTAGGAGCAATTTCCAAACACCTGAAGGTATCACGTTCATCTGTACAAACAATAGTACGCAAGTATAAACACCATGGGACAACACAGCCATCATACCGCTCAAGAAGGAGACGCATTCTGTCTCCTAGAGATGAACGTAGTTTGGTGTGAAAAGTGCAAATCAATCCCAGAACAACAGCAAAGGACCTTGTGAAGATGCTGGAGGAAACAGGTAGACAAGTATCTATATCCACAGTAAAACGAGTCCTATATCGACATAACCTGAAAGGCTGCTCAGCAAGGAAGAAGCCACTGCTCCAAAACCGCCATATAAAAGCCAGACTACAGTTTGCAAGTGCACATGGGGACAAAGATCTTACATTTTGGAGAAATGTCCTCTGGTCTGATGAAACAATAAATGAACTGTTTGGCCATAATGACCATCGTTATGTTTGGAGGAAAAAGGGTGAGGCTTGCAAGCTGAAGAACACCATCCCAACCGTGAAGCATGGGGGTGGCAGTGTCATTTTGTGGGGGTGCTTTGCTGCAGGAGGGACTGGTGCACTTCACAAAATAGATGGCATCATGAGGAAGGAAAATCATGTGGATATATTGAAGCAACATCTCAAGACATCAGTCAGGAAGTTAAAGCTCGGTTGCAAATGGGTCTTCCAAATGGACAGTGACCCCAAGTATACCTCCAAAGTTGTGGCAAAATGGCTTAAGGACAACAAAGTCAAGGTATTGGAGTGGCCATCACAAAGCCCTGACCTCAATCCGATAGAAAATTTGTGGGCAGAACTGAAAAAGCGTGTGCGAGCAAGGAGGCCTACAAACCTGACTCAGTTACACCAGTTCTGTCTGGAGGAATGGGACAAAATTCCAGCAACTTATTGTGAGAAGCTTGTGGAAGGATACCCAAAATATTTGACCCAAGTTAAACAATTAAAGGCGATGCTACCAAATACTAACAAAGTGTATGTAAACTTCTGACCCACTGGGAATGTGATGAAAGATATAAAAGCTGAAATAAATCATTCTCTCTACTATTATTCTGACATTTCACATTCTTAAAATAATGTAGTGATCCTAACTGATCTACGATTAAATGTCAGGAATTGTGGAAAACTGAGTTTAAATGTATTTGGCTAAGGTTTATGTAAACATATGACTTCAACTTGTATAACAATAATACATTCCAAAACAATGAACAATGGGAGAGAAGCTAAGCATATTACAAGCAGGTGAGACACGGGCGAGTGGGACGAGAGCCAACTGTCCCAGAAAGGACTATAAAATAACCGTAGGAGAACTTCCGAATTCAGTTGCTCTTAATGCATCCCTTTAGCCCAGTCTAGACTTTGCACTATAATATAAAAACTTCATGGCCACGTGCACTTATTTTGCATGTACAAAGTATTGCATAGTGCTGCACTTAAAGCATAGGGCTCTTAAAATAGGGCCCTACATTTGGCAATGATGGAAATAAGAAGTGACAGAATTAAGATAAAAAAATGTCCTTAATTTGACCATTTGCCCATCATGATCTGAGAGTAGCTTTATCATGTGCTTTTCTAAACCCCTCTGTATTTCAGAATTTGTAAAAAATCACTTTACAAAAAGGTTGTATTTGTTAAATACATTAGTTAACATGAACTAACAATAAACAACACTTTTACAGCGCTTATTTATATGGGTTTATTATATAATATTATATAATATTATCACTTTAACTTTTTAGTCTATTTCTTGTTGTTGTATTGTTTGTGCACTGGAAGCTTCTGTCACCAAGACAAATTCCTTGTATGTGTAAGCATACTTTATATACAGTTCATTGTTAGTTCATGATTGTTCATTCAAGATTTGAAGTAGTCAAACTTCCCCTCCATGGAAGAATCACCGCTGTACACCACAATCAGAAAATACAATGCAATCGAGTACACTACATCAGGAATAACGGTTAGATGATGTAATGTGTGTTCTTGCATTTTATAAGTATGAAGTGAGACTGTGAAATCCAAACTAGCTTCATAAATAATCTAAGACACTTTGTTTATGAATGTGCTGAAGTCCCAGTGTTACACAGATAGTCATTATCATGCTCATCAAATATAAACACTCGCTTCACACCTGCAGTAATGTCAGACCTCCTACAATCCACTCACTGACTGCCTGATTCATTTTGCAATAGTTTAACTAACTTTAACAAAACTTTCTCAACACAATTCTCTTCAAACTGTTGCTACACCATGACTGAAAGAGACAACTGATCGTACAAAATGACTGCTTACACGAACGTCCGCTGTAGCGCCTCTTGTGGTAAAGCTGAGAATGCAACGCAAACTTGTGTTTCGTTCTGACACGTTTCTAAACGTCACGGCACTTGTAATTAAGTTTGCATGGCTTGATATGTCTGCATTCATGTTCTTGTGTAGAGGATGTTTCCAGGCTTAATTAATGTTTTCTCGAATTTAATTGACCACTGAAAACACATGTCAAGGAAACATGAAGGACGGTGACCTTAACGATCACGCAAATACCCCTCAAACCCAGAGAGAAGCGTCCGACTCCTGAAGAGTTCATTCAGCTCAATCAATGCCAACAAGCCCTTCTACACGTCCAACTCATTAGATGGCATTCTGGAGCTCCAGCTGAAAGTCAAAGCCGCGTGATTGATTTGAGGTTTAGCGGCACTGTGCAGAAAGATCCACGTTTATCCACAGATTTTTCAACAGGGATTTTTGACTTAAGCCCGTCAAACACAATCGAAACTAAACCACAGAAGAGGACTTGAAGACCACAGTCCACCAGAGCCTCAAACACAACTGCTGTCTGACAAGAACTGGAGCTATTTGCTTTTGTATATTTGCATTTAGTTATACAGTTGAACACGTTATTTGTCTTTTTCCACACTAATCATTGTTGGAGGTGTCTGAGATCAGAGAGGAGTCTTGAGTAAGACTGGAGTAAGATACGTCAACAGTGCCGCCATCTTGGAACGGTCAACAAGGAGAGTTATGGGGAGGTTATTGGATGTCAGTCATCACATTTAATAGATAACACTTTGCAATAAGATTGTATTTGTTAACATTAGTTAACTACATCAGTTAACATGAACTGACAATAAACAATACTTTTTTAGCACTTACTGTATTAATCTTGGCTAATGTTCATTTTAACATATACTAATACATTTTTTTACAGTTTTTATGTTAACGTACATTATGAACTAACAATGCGCAATTATGTCTTTTTAAAAACACATTAACCACCATTAATAAATGCTGGAAATAATATATTGTTCATTGTTAGTCCATGATACTGAATGCATTTACTCATGTTAACAGATAGAACCTTATTGTAAAGCGTTACTGTAAAAACACATGCAATCCAGACAAAGGGAATCTGACAGTAAGATCTCAGCGATGTGTCTGTATGTCTCATTTAGTTGGAAACAAGTCTAGAATACTAATGTGTGTTTTATGAATGGGCATCCGTCCCCTGTGAGCGACTGACCTGTCCTCATGCTAACACACCGCTGCCGTCAAAGAGAGCACTTTATTACCCAAACAATGAGCATAGAGACAGATATAGACAGAGCGAGGGCAGAATGAACATGTTTCTGAGAAGATAAACGCAAAGACGAACATCTCTAGTGTTACTGCGGTCAGGCTAGCTGCACTTGTGCTAGCTTATTTAGCTGCATGAAGCGTTAAAACAATTGCAATGGGAACCATTGTTAGCATCAGCGTAACCAAGCAGGCATTTGTGTTGTTGGTTATTTCCATAAACAGCAGTTAGCATAATGCCTCTGCTATGTATACAGTCATGTGCTAGCTCATATTGCTGCATTACATTTATTAATTTAGTATTTCGCATGCATTCATTACGTGCATTATGCATTATCAATTCCAATGGCCTTTAATTTCCCAAACATGTTAGCAGTTAGCATGTTTAGTCCACTTGGGAAGCTCCTACGTTCAAGTCTGAAAGCAAAATATGGAAAAAGCCAAACTAAAACAAAAGCACATTGACAACAGCAAAAGCCTATTTGATTCATTAATGCATGGCATATAACATATTATTAATTAATTTGCATAAAGGGTGAGTTTTGAGTTTTACATTAGCTGACTACATGACCTTTGATGTATAACACAATAAATGCATTTTGCTAAATCATTGTTGTCCGTCATCTTTCATAACGACACATTCACACTCACACTGTTAAAATATGTCAAATAAAATCTGAAAATGAATGTAAAACTCTGCACACAAACCTCAATCTTTTTTTGACATTCAACTTTTACAATTTTAAAATTCTATTTATTTTTTATTTAACAAGTTCACTTTGGGTCTGTAAGAGTACATTTCAATGCAAACATGCAAATGTTTTTTTCTCAGATTCAACAGATTTTTGCTTTGCTGCTGTGAACAATACTTTGAGTCACTGCAGAGGTGCAATATTCATCAACATGCATGAGGTGAGAGAATAATGCAAACAAAGGTGGCAAGCGCTAATGCAGCAGTCAAACATCAGTCCACACATGAGACGAATGGAGGAAAGAGAGAAAAACACTTTTGAAAATCATTCAGTTACAGTGATTTTGCAAGAAGCGATTCTCGATTCCCAACCCCAAAGGTGTTCTGACTGAGTGCCTTTATAAAATAAAAAAATAAACAGCAGCAGAACTGCTCAAGAACACCTGAGGGATGGTTGCTATGGGTAACCAGACCAAGAGACCATGTGCATGTGATTTCAAGCGTGGGGTATTTAATACCAGAACCGTCTAATGAGAACCTTTAAAAAACTGGATATAATTATAATGTTCTTTAGTTCAAGTAAAAGAAGCTATGAAACATGTAATCATCTGCCTTCTATACAAGTCTAGTATATACACAATAGGGTTGGGTAAAAATATGAGTTCTCTAAAACATCGCAATCTTCATTTGAGCGTTCCCGATACTGTTTCTAAAATAACAAGATTGATTTTTAACTCCATGCATAACCCTCTATAATGAGAGTGAATCACTCACATCTGTGATGTCTCTTTTAATATCCTTTCTGTTCTTTACAGTCAGTTGTTGATCATTTAATTCTAATAAAGAAGCCATTAGACTCCACTCTCATTCTGTGAGACACTCACTGGCTCTATTCTTAAAGAGACAGTACTATTTTAGCACTTGTTCTATATATTAATGTAAATGCTACAAAATATGACATACAGTATATATAATACCTGGAATTTGTACATTCTTAAAATGCTAAAATGTGATGAAAATGACAAACAACTAATGAAAAAATAACATATTTTCACCTTGTGTGACCCCGCGTCCTCATGCGTGGACGTTGTATTTTGGCTTCGCTATACGCAACACATAATTTAAATGAATTTAAATCGACTGAATACTGTTCACAAACTCTAGACTGTCATTTAAGGGTTAAACTTCTGCCGCACTGAGTCACGTGACACAACAACATGCCGTTGATTTCCGTGAAGCGCTCTTACGGGCGCAGCGTCAACACTTGCCTCCGGTAAGAAATCTCTTTATGTTTTTTCATTGAAACCGGTTTGGGTGTAAAGACCAGCGTCTCTAGTTTGATTTGATATGATGCTTTAAAAATTACATACATTTTTCGAGCGCCAGCGCGGCAATAATTATGATGTACACATATGTGGATTTTGGGACATTATTCCCTCAAAACTTGAAACAAACAAACAAACAAACAAACATTTTTGTTATTTTGTATAACATTTAACATAAATACATCTGTGGGTCATTTTGCTTTATTTTAATATAAACTTTGTTATATTTAATTTTGTTTTCACTGTACAATATGATTATATTCATTAACATTAATAAATTAATTCCTATATTTACTGTACATTATCATATTGAGAATTAATGAGTTCATGTAAAAACTGATAAATGTGTCTTTCAGAGGCTTTATATGGAGTTAGGATGAAAATAAGGTGCATTTCAAACTGTTCTGAGACCAGTGCAGACAGACAGCACACTGGAGGTTAAGTCATTCACTAAATAGGGAGCAAGGGAGCATCCTATAGCTCTCTATGCAGTTAAGTGCATTCACTCCTAAAATCTGATCAAAAGTTCAGTTTCAGGCTGCAGATGATGTTTGGATCACTCAACATGTTTGACAGACATGAGACAATGATAATCAGTACATAGATTCAGAATTTATAATGTATCATTTTATTTTAACATGATTGACAGTGATTGGATGATGCTGGACATTACTTTAATCAGAATTAATTATGCTAATTTATGATGTAATGTCTGTAACATCTCAAAAACATGAATAATCAACACTCCTGGACACATAATTAACAAACTGATCTATCTGTCTGTCTGTCTTTCTGTCTGTCTATAGATGCAGTACGTGTTACAGAAGGAGAGACAGACAGTTAATAGCACAGCAGAGGTAAGAATAGCATTAGAATGGAGCTGAACTTCATGCATAATTCAAGTAAATGTTCACACACACACACACACACACACACACACATAAGCTGTGACTCCACGTGTGATTCTAATATAAACTTGCAGGATTTATTGTTTCTATTTACTTCTATCTATACAAGCGTTCTAATGGTCCATATTGTGAGTTTTTTTGGTTTTGTTTTTGGCATTCAAGTCTATATACCATCTGCTGTTTTTGTTATACACTGTTAAACCACCCTTCATTTACAGGACTTGTGTCATGAGAAATCAAATATTTGTTTTTTTGAGATATAAGATTTCATTGTAATATAAAAACATACTGTAACTTTGGGGGGCCTGGTATCTCAGTGAGTAAAGATGCTGACTATCACACCTGGAGTCATGAGTTCGAATCCAGGGTGTGCTGAGTGACTCCAGCCAGCATAAAATAGGATAACGCGGCGGTCCCATTGACATTCTATGGGTGGTACTGTCTTAACATGCTAGCTGACCATTACACTCTCTCCTATGATGACCTCTTAGTGCTATTTGATGTACAAAACAAGCTCAGATGGGTTTTAATTACCACAGAAGCACACCAAATCTTAACTTTCACCAAAACGCAGAATGAGACGTTTTTGTTTGCAAGCGCTTTTCATGGTGAGATCAAAGCTTGATGCTGGCATTGACGCTGGCATTGATGCTGGCATTGATGTGAATCATGAATGCAGCTTCACGATTGCTGTAACAAAGGCTACTGGCAAATTAATATTTTGGAGGATGAGAGTTTAAGAGATTTAATGCCCATTGCAATGAATATGAAACCTATGTGGGACTAGTTCTTAGACTTTGGGAAACGTTTAATGTTACTTGAATTGGTGATATTTATAAGGCTTTGTTTTGAAAACACCCATAAAGCATTATTTGCTACATATTGTTTTATTTTATTTTATAAGATGGAAATAAATGACTTTTGACAAGAAAATAAATATATATATATATATAGTGTCAAATTTCAGCACTTTTAAAATCTGAGATTTATCACGATTAACTGCAAAAATTATGCGATTAATTGCGATAAAAAATGTAATCAACTGACAGCACCAATTTAAATCAGTCATATGATTAAAAGAGTCTAATTGCATGGAAAATAGATGCTGTTTAAAGGTCCATTTGTTATTTTCATTCTCTATCACAAAACTCGAATGTATGCTGAAGACACAATTCATAACGCATTCCCTAATATAAACATATGTATGCAAAACATATCACTTTTATTGTTAAAAATGTATTAGCATAGGTTGAAATTTAAATGAACCATAATTAAAAAACAAACAAACATAAAAAATAAAGTGAAATGTTACTTGTTATTGTGTTGACTAACATTAACATAAACTAATTTATTGCAAAGTGTTACTGATAAATGTATCTAGTAATGTATCATTCAGTGTTTTTAAATGAGCTAAAATGAGCTTCTAATGTCTCAGCAGACTTGTATTTAAAAAGCCCTGTTAGTATAATCTCTTATGCTAACAAATACAACCTTATTGTAAAATGGTATGTACATAATACATTTATGGAAATATTAACATTTTTCCCAGATGAACCCAGCTGTAAATCTGAGATAATGGAGTTTATAATATTGACACTTCTCATTTTTATTGGTAAGTTCACTTTTAATATGTGTGTATGTGCATGTGTTGATGGGAAGTTCACATAAAAGTTTCAAGTCCTGCAGCGTTATAATTGTATATTCCACATAAAACTATTTTAAACTTCATTTTGCTTATTATTTTATAATTATCAAGCATGAACTTTTATGAGTTCATATTAATTGAAAGACTACATGGAACATTTGCACTTAAATATTCATTTTAAATGAACTAGTGAATGCTTAAAAATGATGATGATGATAATAATAATAACAATAATAATAATAATAATAATAATAAATATAGCTGAAAGCAGCAATTACCAGGCCGAACACGTAAGCAGCAGAATTAGCAGCTTAGCAAGCATTGCCGGCTCATCCAGTGAGGCCAAAATCAACATTTTAGATCAAGCAGTATAAAGGCAATTTGTACATAGACCCATTTATGATAACTTATGATCACTAGATGACACTATCCTGAAACGTCATATGGAATCTCAGGACAAGATCATAAGGTCAAATATACATTTTGGTATTAGTGTCATAATTTTACCCTAAAGTACTGAAAAGAAATGGTCCAAAAAAGCAATTTTACAAAAAGCAATTTTCCTGCCCAAAGTGGTCAGGTACCCTCAAGGCATGGTGGTGAGGACATATACCAAGTTCTGTTTCAATATGACAAAGTGTTGCAGAGATACAGCCTCAGATCATTTTTGCCATTTCTCGGTTGAATTCGTAGATGTGTTATTCAATAACTGTCTTGTCTATCAAAAAGATTTTTAAACATTTTAGTCAGGGGGGTCCCTAGATGATACAGGCAAAATATCATGGGAATCGGAGGTACGGCCTAGGAGGAGTTCGAAATAGTATGTTTTCAATTAAATTCAAATCGGCAGACAGGAAGTACAGTGGAACCTGGCAAATGTGGCATCATCGTGTTCAGCATGACCCAAGGAAGCTAACGAAACATGTCCCATAAAAATAGGCCAAAGTAATCTAAAGTTATAAGAGTTTTCTCATATCTTTTGACCACTAGGTGGCGCTGTTCCCAAACTTTTTGAGTAACTTCAGGACATGGCCCTGATGACACATTCCTAATTTCATAGTGATATGCCAATGTGATTTAAATATACAGCAATTTATGACATAATGCAAAATGGCAGAAGCCCAATATAGCCGATATAGGAAAATTGGTTTTCATTCAACTCATTATGTCCAAAGGAGCCCCATAATTTTAGGCCAAACTATTCAAAAGTTAAAATAGTCATTTTTATATTTCCTTAGGGTTAGGGTAATAACTTTCCTATGTACGGTTCTATAGGCTGCCATAGTCTATTAGCAAGAAGAAGAAGAAGAAAACTAATCAGATACAATAGGTGCCTATGCACCATCTGTGCTCGGCCCCTAATAAAAAGAAATGGTAACAAGTTACAGGACCTAAAATATACACTTTCCCTATACATTCATTTAAATTTGTACCTAAAATGTTGAATGAAAAAGTGAACACTACGATAAGTTTGTATTGGGTAACAACAGTTTACTACATTAGTTTGTAGCAGTTATTCATCTGTGTTAACCCTTTAAGCTCTGAAGGTGTTCTTAAAGATTTCCTGATTTAGTGGCATACCCAAAATTATTAAAGGATTATAACTTGACCAAAAAAAAAAGGAGGGGTGTGAGACTGGGCTTTTCAAACCTGAGATAAAACACATACAGTTCATCAGCTGACTCTCTACAGAGAGAGGGAGATATCTTTAATTTAGTTTTTTTAATTTAATTTATTTGTCACACATTTGCAGTGAAATTCTTCTTTTTTCAGAAGAAGTGTGTAGGGTCAGCCATGTTACAGCACCCCTGGAGCAGATAGGGTCAAGGGCCTTGCTCAAGGGCCCAACAGTGGCATCTTGGCAGTACTGGGGCTTGAACCCCTGACCTTCTGATCAGTAACCCAGAGCCTTAACCGCTGAGCCACCACTGCCTCCTTATACTTGGTGATGCTTTTCAGGCTTTGGTTTTTCAGCTTTTCAGAGTAGCTTCTTTTAGCCACACTGATTTCTTTAGTCAATGTGTTCCTGGCCTGGCTGTACAGGCCTGGCATGGAGTGGTGGTGGTGTAGTGGGCTAAAGCACACAACTAGTAAGCAGAAGGTTGCCGGTTCGATCCCCACATTCACCACCATTGTGTTCTTTCAAAACTATAAATGTACAATATTTTATCCCCACTTCTGTAAGCATTCTCTTTGGCATGATGAAGCTGTCTGAGTTTTCCTGTAAACCATGGTTTATCGTTATTGAATGATAAAAATGTCCTAATAGGGATGCACATATCCTCACATTATCTGTGAGCTCGTCCAGGTATGTGGCTGCAGCCTCAAAAACACTCCAATCAGTGCAGTCAAAGCAGGCTTGTAGTTCTAGCTCTGGTTCATTGGTCCATCTCTTTACAGTCCTTACTACAGGTTTAGCTGATTTTAGTTTCTGCTTGTAGGTCGGGAGAAGATGAACCAGACAGTGGTCAGAGAGTCCTAAAGCTGCACGTGGGACAGAGCAATATGCATCCTTTACAGTGGTGTACCAGTGATCCAGTATATTTCTGTCTCTGGTGGGGCATGTGATGTGTTGTTTGTATTTTGGCAGTTCACAGGTGAGGTTAGCTTTATTAAAATCTCCCAGAATAATAATAAGTGAGTCTGGGTGTTGTTGCTCCGTGTCTGTGATGTGATCAGCCAGCTGTTGCAACGCTGCGTTCACGCATGCTTGAGGCGGGATATAAACACTCACCAGAATGAACAATGAAAACTCCCGATGCAAGTAGAAAGGCTTACAGTTGAGGAAGAGCACTTCTAAATTAGGACAGCACATCTTCTTCAACGCTGTTATATCTGTACACCAACTTTCATTTATTAGTCAATAGAAAAGTTATGCATTTGTTACCGGGATACATAAGTATTTGAGAATGTGTGCACTTATATTTAGTTTCATTTTTGTACTTTATCAAGTTCTAACACTTTTCCTTTTCAAGGTTTTTCCATCTCACCAGTCTATCAGCAGCTGACATACTTATACATTCCTGTGTCAGAGTCGAACAACTTCACTGAAGCTCAACAGTACTGCAGAGAGACGTACACAGATCTGGTGACTACTGAAAACATGAATGATCTGAACCAACTTCAAGCACAACAGAACGCATTGTTGTCTACTGCAGTGTTGATCGGGCTGAAGAAAACGGATAATCTGCGCTGGTACTGGGCTCTGTCTGATAAACACTTTTATAATGAGGGCGAGACGGAATATAGAAACTGGGCAACTGGTGAACCAGAAGGACAGAATGAACACTGTGTAGTCATGGGTGATAATGGATATTGGTATGGTACCCTTTGCACTAATGACTTCAGTACCATATTTTATGATGGTAAGCAAGAATGGCCACACTATTGTCTATTGTTAAAACAATCCTGAAAAGTTGTTGTGTCACATGGCATTTTTACAATTGTATATATATATATATATATATATATATATATATATATATATATATACAATTGTAAAAATGTTGTTTTAAAATTATTACTCAAATTTAAACAACTTGTACAACCAACATGCATGTAGTCAATTTGTTGTCATATGACAAAAAAACAAAACAAAAACAAAACAATAACAAACATAAAACAGAGCGGACCCCTTTAGACCCTCATGAAATGATTTTTCTAAATTTATTTTTTATATACAGTTGAAGTCATAAGTTTACATACACTAAGGTTGAAGTAATTAAAACACATTTTTTAACCACTCCACAGATTTCATATTAGCAAACTATAGTTTTGGCAAGTCGTTTAGGACATCTACTTTGTGCATGACACGAGAAATTCTTCCAACAATTGCTTACAGACAATTTACTTTGACTAATTGGAGTCAATTGGAGGTGTACCTGTGGATGTATTTTAAGGCCTACCTTCAAACTCAGTGTCTCTTTGCTTGACATCATGGGAAAATCAAAAGAAATCAGCCAAGAACT
>NC_059345.1:810000-872500 GCF_019703515.2 Myxocyprinus asiaticus | reverse complement strand
TAATATGCAGACACAACTACAGTGTATAAGTACTGTAAGACATTCGTAGGTTAATGTTCTTGAAAACTTTAAACAATGTCTCTGTGGTGCGATATAAATTCCTCCTTTAGTTTTGAATGAGCCATCCAGCCCGACACAACAACATTAACTCGGCCAATGGCACAAGTTTGGGGCGGGACTATCTGTTTGTTTGACCAATCGCAGATGAAGGGAATGTTTGAAAAAGCTGTTTTAAAACAATGTTTATTTTTGCAGTTCTATTCGGTGATGCTTGTGGTGCAGAAATTACACACTTCAGCTTTAACCTCATGAGACCCAGCATCCACCTGCGTGGACATTACGTTTTGGCTATGCTATATGCAACGCATAATTTCATTTCATTTACACAGACTGATCTCAGTTCAGGAGACTCTGTGCTGTTAGTAAAGGGTTAAACTTTCGACGTGTGGAGTCATGTGACAAAACAACATGGCGCTGATCACAGCGGAATTTGTGTTTGGGAGAAATGCCAACAAAACTACATCTGGTAAGAAACCTCATTAAGTTTTTACATTGAAACCTGTTTGAGTCAAAAGATTAGAGTCTCTAGTTTCATCTGATATGCCATTCTTTTAAATTTGAGCGATTTATTGTAAAACACCACTCTGTTGAACACAATGACCACATACGTGGACTACAGGCTCAGCTTCAGGTAAAATATCCTATATTTACTGTACATTATCATATTGAGTATAAATGAATTCATCCAAAAACTGATAAATGTGTCTTTCAGAGGCTTTATAAGGAGTTGTGATGAAAATAAGGTGCATTTCAAACTGTTCTGAGACCAGTGCAGACAGACAGCACACTGGAGGTTAAGTCATTCACTAAATAGGGAGCAAGGGAGCATCCTATAGCTCTCTATGCAGTTAAGTGCATTCACTCCTAAAATCTGATCAAAAGTTCAGTTTCAGGCTGCAGATGATGTTTGGATCACTCAACATGTTTGACAGACATGTGACAATGATAATCAGTACATAGATTCAGAATTTATAATGTATCATTTTATTTTAACATGGTTGACAGTGATTGGATGATGCTGGACATTACTTTGAATCAGAATTAATTATGCTAATTTCTGATGTAATGTCTGTAACATCTCAAAAACATGAATATTCAACACTCCTGAAACATCATGAACTATCTGACCTTCTATAGCTTGATATTATTTACAATTTCACAAATTAGTCCCGCTGTCCACATATGAGGACATTAATTATTAGGACAACTATTTGGTCTATTTTTATTTTTTTGCATGTTTATTAATTGCTATTAGTTACACATCAAAAAGGGGAATGGAAAAAGCACACAGCTGTCATGCAGGGGTCTCAGGAGGTTAAAATGGATGCATTATTATTCAGGTAAGCTGCTATAAATAAACTCAGCAAAAAAAAAAAAAAAAAAAAAAAACGCCCCTTTTTCAGGACACTGTATTTTAAAGATAATTTTGTACAAATCCAAATAACTACATATCTTTATTGTAAAGCGTTTAAACAATGTTTTCCAAGCTTGTTCAATGAACCATAAACAAATAATGAACATGCACCTGTGTTTTCCCCCCAGAAATGTCCGGGAACTTGCAAGTGCCTTGGTGGAAGAGCGGGGTAACATGTCACAGCAAGAACTGGCAAATCTGGTGCAGTCCATGAGGAGGAGATGCACTGCAGTACTTAATGCAGCTGGTGGCCACACCAGATACTGACTGTTACTTTTGATTTTGACCCCCCCTTTGTTCAGGGACACATTATTCCATTTCTGTTAGTCACATGTCTGTGAAACTTGTTCAGTTTATGTCTTAGTTGTTGAATATTTGTATGTTCATACAAATATTTACACATGTTAAATCTGCTGAAAATAAAAGCAGTTGAAAGTGAGAGGACATTTCTTTTTTTGCTGAGTTTATAATGACTTAACTTAGTCAACATGTTCCCTGACAGCTAGAAATTTGAGTCCCATTTCGAGTCTTGACTAGAATTAAAGGGCAATTAAAGGTCAGTCATAGTATGTGTTGTGTATGAGGGATGAAGTTTCCCTGCACAGAGTCACATGATATCAGAGAGACAGGAAGTCATCATAAATCCAAAAGCCGAGAAGCAATAATAACAGTACAGACTCGTTCAGGACGACTGACTGCAGCGATTGTGACTTCACTGCAGCCGACAGGACGGTAACACTCGACCGACACTGAATACAGAGAAATGACCTGAGAGAGAGATCAGAGCATGAAGAGAAGAAATTGAGAGAAATGGAGTGAAGAGAACATGAGGAGGACAAGTGAAGAGAGAGATCTGGTGTAGAAACATCAACTACATCTCTGAGAGAACTGCCTGAGTTTGAAACTGCAGCGTTTTGAAGAATGAAAAGATGATATCAAGATTTAATTTAGTTTTATTGGTGTGAAATTGTGTTAAAGTGTGTTTCATAACAGTCATGTTTAAGCACTAGACTGCTTTAGCATCTTGACATAACGACGACGGTACAGTCGATGACTCTCGAGCAGTAAATATGACTTTTCTTCAGCTGACTGTACTGACAGCTCAATTTCAATGTTCAGTGCTCGAGTACAGCACAAAGGAAGCCAGCGATTTATAACCATATCGTCTGAGCTCAGAGAATAGCTCTTCTCAGATGAAATAGTCTTTATAAACAGCTTTATGAAGTCAATGATCTGCTGTAGAAACACTGATATTCTGATGAACTTCCAACAGTAATTGGCGCTTCATTAATAAGATCAAACACCTAAAGATGCAACCATTGGGGGAAAAGCCATATTTAAAGAGCCCATATTATGCTCATTTACAGGTTCATAATTTTATTTTGGGGGTCTACTAGAATAGGTTTACATGCTTTAATGTTCAAAAAACACATTGTTTTTCTCATACTGTACATTACTGCAGCACCTCTTTTCACCCTCTGTCTGAAACGCTGTTGTAGCTCCTGTCTCTTTAAAGCCCCCCTTTCCGAAAAGCCCAGTCTGCTCTGATTGGTCAGCTGGCCCAGTGTGTTGTGATTGGTCAACTGCTTGGAGCATGTGTCGGAAATGTAACGCCCCTTACCATAACCGAGTTTCAGCTCCCGAGGCTTCCTGAGCATCGCATTCCTGAGGCGGGTATTATGCAAATGTGTTACATATTGACATAGCTATATCACGGAAGTAACGTCTGGACCGCAAACCAGGCATTTCAGGCAGTTCAGGAGCAGTGTTTGCTGTGGGAGAGAGTAACTCCCTTTGGTGTGGACTTTGTGCTTTGTAACACTGCAGACCTTTTACATGCACAAACAGCTATATTACACACTAAAGGAAAGGTAAAATCCCTAAAATCATAATAGGCCTTCTTTAACCACTTTTAAGAATTGGTCATTGAAAAACACATACAGCTTTCTCACTACTATTCTACCCAGAGTCTATGATGGTAGACAAAGTAATATTAACCCTCATGTGATGTTCGGGTCATTTTTGACCCTTTTAAGAGTTTAAAACAGTATAAAGCTAATACTAATCGTGTATCTGGCCAAAACACCTTTGGATTCTCTACAACAATGAATAGGTAAAAAAAGAAAATGTATTACGGTGTATATTAGGGCTACGCAGTTAATCACAATCTTAACAAAATCGTGATATGAGCATGTGAAAATTCGAAACCGTAGGCAAGCTGCACATTTTTTGTCTTCTATTTTTTTCTCTCCAAGACAGAAGTGGTAAACATATGAATCAATACTGTGCTAACAGTAATGCTGATATTCTAAACAACACAAGTTGGCACCACATTCATTCATTCATTGGCTGTTGAAAGATCACAGGTCCAGAGGTGCGTAGTAATGCGCTACATGTACTCTGTTACATTTACTTGTGTAACTTTTTGGGAAAAATTTTACTTTTAGAGTAGGTTTAAAAGTGAGTACTTTTTACTCTCACTCAAATAAAGTTCTAGTGAAAAAATGTACTTTTACTTCTTTACAATGGGTGGCGCTCCTGTTGTTACATTACTGGGTTTTTAGTTAATAGAATTTTAGTTAATGTGTAATTTATTGAGAGATTATTGAATGGGACTTTTACGAGAGCGGAAGTTCACACAGAGGCGTGCTCTGCTGTCACAGACTGTCACTCAAGCCGAGTCCATCACTGCTGCAGCATCAAACTCGCGCCACACAGTGAAAAAAGTCTCATCATGCAATGCCTTCATTTAACACCAAGACAAGCAGATATTTCAAGATTAAAATCTCAATTTAAGGCAGCACGTTGAGGTAAGTTGTGGCTCTTATGATAACGCAGGCTTTTCTGTGTAATGTGATGGCCGTTTTCAGGGTGATTCTGTACATATGGGCTCTTGTGACATCAGTTTTTAAGTATACATTTTTAAATCAGTGCAGAAATATATCAGTGCGCTTTGTCCCACGTCCCACATAAGCAGTATTTATGCATTTACCCCACGCCCTCGCTGGGTATTGGAAACTATCGCAGTTACTTCGGGCGGATTAACTGTATAAATTAATGTAAACATCCAAGTTAAGTGTAAATGCCTTTTGCTCTGCTGAACGTGAGATTGACAACTGGAGTGCGAACAGACAGCATTTCTGCATGTGCACAAAGAGGTGCACGCGTGAGAGATGTGCGGGTGCAAGGTGATCGTATGGCGAAGAGAGTGTTGCATGTCCGAGGTTGGTACCCTACAAAGGCTGTGTAATCTGCGTTTAGGGAACGGTGGTACTGCTGTACAGAACTAATGATCTAAATTCTTTCAACGCTTAAAACTGTAGCTACACTGAAATAAGATCCACACAGGACTTTAAAAGCTATGAAATAGTGGAAGTAGGCATTAATTAAGCATGATCTTGATATGGTTTATATTTCAGCATTATATATAATGTCCTTGTGGGACATTTTCATGTTTTCACCATAATAATTACTAGAAATGTTTCCAAACCTACTTTCTTATTGACAAATTCATCCAGATCTGACAAAAGCCCTTAAAGGGATAGTTCACCCAAATATGAAAATTCTCTCATCATTTACTCACCCTCATGCCAGATGTGTATGACTTTCTTTCATCTGCTGAACTCAAATGAAGACTTCTAGAAGAATTTATCAGCTCTTTTGGTCCATACAATGCAAGTGAATGGGTGGCAACATTCCAAAAAATCACAGAAGTCAGCATAAAAGTAATCCATAAAACTCCAGTGGTTAAATCAATATCTTCAGAAGCGATGTGATAGGTGTGGATGGGAAACAGATCACTTTCACATTCTACTCTGCATATCGCCCCCTACTGGATAGGGAGAATTAAGTCTAGCAATAAATGACAAATATCGATCTGTTTCTCACCCACACCAATCATATCACTTGGGGTTTGGGTTAGGGTCTATGGTTAATACAATATCCATTCCTCTTAACCGTATTTCACCATTTACAACTAAAACAACTCACTTTTGTTGCCCCTCTGTAAATTTTGGTTAGCACAGACCGATTTCAGCTGAAGAACTTTCAACCTGCAGTGGCTGAAGTCACAGTGAGATCACTCTGCAAAACTGTAACGCAACAAACATCGAACAAACAGATCCACAAGATGGGCACGTACCGTGACTACCCCGCGTAAGGAAGTGCATTCTGTTGATGGCGATGGGCAGAGTGCCATGTTTGCTGTGGAAATGATGAATATGATGGGTAGTACTGAGACTGGATGATACTCGAGCAGAAACTGCTGGGCCGGGAAAGACGAGCAATGCTAGAGACAAAACAAATCGCCATAGACAGGACACACTGGTCCAGAAGGCCCTGGGCGGAGCCAAAGCCTGGGATGCTGGGTAAGCAACTAATCCACTCGTCAGAAGTAAAGCCCGCGGGGCAGAGGATAAAAGGAGCAGGGCTTCCATGCCACGCCTCCTCATGTGACAAAAACAGGAGGACATGTCACACCAAACCTGTATCCATGATTCAAAGGAACTTCCTTGACCACTGGGAGATTAAAAAAAAAAAAAAAAAAAAAAAAAATCTTGATTATGATCCTAAAAAAACTGCAAAATGAAAAAAATAAAAACAATTTCCAGTGCTGCAATCCAATGATGAGATCAACAGACTGAATATACTCCTTAAAAAAAAAAAAAAAAAATGTAAACTCCCCAAAGTGCAATAAAAATATCTAGAAAATTGGCAGCTATAGCTTACCATCAAATCTGAAAATTCTGAATCTACACCTGAATGCAAGACTAACAAAAAGCCTTCAACAAACTAGAATCCATCTGGATCTGACGGAGTTTACTTGTCAAGAGGTTCCAGAGATTATCCATCTAATGTCCAGAAGGTGCAAAGAAACACACAAACATCCTGGAAAATTCAAACAATTGGAGAAACTCGTAAAAAACAGGGAATGAGTCCCCAAAGAATGGGAAAAGAAACCAGAGACAGAGAGAGTTGAGAGAGGATGATGGTCCAGTCAATTAATTTTTCTCTTAGATGATAAAACCTCCAGAGACAGGCAGAAAACACAGAGAAACCAAAATCCAAGAAAAGGGGTGAAGCTGTTAGATAAACACAAAATCAGCCACAGAGACGGCAATCGGGATGGAAAAACAGATGCACTGAGATCAAAATAAACCAATCCAGCGGTCTCTCTTCATCACCAAACCAGCGCAAAACAAGCCTGCCGTCTGTTTGAACACCTCTGTATGTCTCTGGCAGAGAAAGAGCACGAAAGCCGTCTGAATCCACACGGGAAGGTCTCATGCTAGTCATACGGGACTCTGCAGCATCCGCGGGTCCATCCTCATGCAGAATGCTGATCTATCTCTTAGTGACTTTTACCACAACATCAGAGATAGAGAGAGATAGATGAAGCCGAAGAGACTTGCTGCTCGTGTGAAAACACAGCCCGAGACTGAGAGAGAAAGAGCGAGACACAGCTGCAGAGGAAAAGAGAGAGAGAGACATTGAGGAGGTGGGAGGGAGTGATCAAGAGAGAGAGAGAGGGCGAGCAGAGAACCACACACACACACACACACACACACACACACAGGCAGGTGACTGCTCACAACCCTCAATTACTAATTTAGTCAGTAAAACCTCGAGAGGGTTTATGTTTCTCTCGCTGCACTGCAAGTCCACATCACACCCACAGGAGAGCCAAATCACTAACGAGATCTCTTCAAAATCTCAATTCTTTCTCTTAGACAACAACGAGGTTAAATGGAGAGCAAATGCAGACTATTTGCCAAAGTCTTCAGATGTTTCTCCTCAAAAAAGACCCCAGTTATCTCATGCTTCTCATTTCTTGGTTTTCCTTCTTTGATTATTATTTGGTTTTAAGTTTATGAAGTTGCAAACGTAGGCTCGGGTGGAGCTTGTTCTTCTAGCCCTGCCAATCAAATCCCAAGTATATATAAGCAGCTGTTTCCTTCACTCTGGTGATGATTCTTCTGGCATCTCACCGCATATACCAATTATTATTTCAAAAATTGCCTTTCTATTTCTTACTTTAGTCAGTCCAGTCCTGTGCTCGAGGCCATCCGTTATGGACTATATGAATCAGTGAAATTCTCATTGTACTCAACTGTGTTTCTTTTCATTATTGTAAGGTAGAAAAAAACCTGCACTTTAAAGTTATGTTAATCCAGATGCTATGACCCAATGATCAAGTCCATGCAAAAGAAACATAAGGAAGATCTGCACTCTGGAAATGTCTTACAAA
Source organism: Myxocyprinus asiaticus (assembly GCF_019703515.2). NCBI lineage: Eukaryota > Metazoa > Chordata > Actinopteri > Cypriniformes > Catostomidae > Myxocyprinus > Myxocyprinus asiaticus. The sequence continues at coordinate 864,779 of NC_059345.1, read as the reverse complement.
AATATTGGTTCTTATTATTAAAAAATAGCAGCAGGGGAATAAAAGCAAACATTTCGGTTCAAGGCCTTCTTCAGACTGTAGACACATTTCTCAATTCACATACTATGTATATGTGGATAACAAATTGATTTAAACAGATGTACGTAATTAAGATAATCACTCAAACATTTATCAATTGACTATGCATTACCCAGAGACAATCAAAGTAATAAACAAAGCAATCAACTAAACTGTTCAGAAAAGTAACAAACCGACACATCAAGCATACAGTGCTGTACATAAATCAGCAGTCACTTAAAAAAAAAAAAAAAAAAAAAAAAAAAATCTTTATAAAAAAGGTGTTAGATCAAAGTCTTAATTTACATCTAAAGGAGACATAGTTTGTAAATGATACATCCAGAATGCTTTATAGAGGCGGTGTGGTGCAGTGGTTAAAAAAAGGGACTTAAAGCAACAGCAGCGGACAAGAGAGCAACTGAAGTAAACTGATCAACCGCCATAGCCAAGAAACTCATAAAATCAACAAGTAACAATATAGACGGTGGAGCATACAATCATTCACTTATTTAATCACTAATTTAAAATGGAGAAGTGTTGCTTGTAGTGTCCTACTGTCAGAAGAAATGTTTTTACCCTTGTAAGCTATAAGTCGGAGTGGTGGTGGCGTAGTGGGCTAAAGCACATAACTGGTAATCAGAAGGTTGCTGGTTCAATCCCCACAGCCACCACCATTGTGTCCGTGAGCAAGGCACTTAACTCCAGGTTGCTCCAGGGGGATTGTCCCTGTAATAAGTGCACTGTAAGTCACTTTGGATAAAAGCGTCTGCCAAATGCATAAATGTAATCTAAGAGATAATATTGATATTATTGACTTTTTTTCTATTCCATTGAACCGTGGGTCACAAATTTAAAACAACTATTGAGGAGGATGTTTACTAATTGTGTTCACTTTACATCATCTCTTGTAAAATATAATATTGGATGACCTAATCTGTCACGTAGTAACAACTGCGGCAAAGTAGCAATTCTCTTGTAGTAGACGGTTACAAGAATGTCGGTTACAGTTACAATGTCAGGAAGTAGCAAGTGAAGTTGCACATGTGCAATAGACAGCTTAATCTCATGAACATTACGTGACCATGGCAACATTTTTGCATTTCATTTTATGTGCTTCATTACATGTTTTGCTGTAGTTTCCCACTGAAATGTCCAGTGGGGGGCGCCAAAAGTGAGTGAAATGGTGTCGTAATCAGACACATTTTTTAAGGTACGTAACGTACCTGCCTAACCTAAAATGTTAACCTAAACCTAACCAATAGTGTTCGTAAAGCAACTGAGAGTTAAACAAAACAGATATCCTTAAGGCCCAGGTATACTTTGTTTTAGCACATTTCGGATCGGTTCGCGCCTGGTCGACCGTGTTGCCTTTGTGAGTATACTCTTCTGACCGCAAGCAAATGCAAACGCATTTGACATATGCCCACTACAACTTTTTGTGATACTCTTTTAGTACAGTGAATAGCAGGCGCGTGCGTCAGCAATGTGCACAGCCGAGGACCGTGTGCGTGGGTCAAGAATGACGCAACGCGTACACCCAAAGTATCATTTTGGCCTTTAACCTTAACCATCACCTAAACATAACCGATAGTTTTGTAAAAGCAAATGCGACATGAAAAGCACATTTTGTGTCGCTTCTATGACACTTTTGTCAGCGTACCAGCTTGCGTATTTGGCTGGGCTTGAACCTCAGTTTTCTGAGTAATAAAAGCTGTATTATTAAAAGATGTATTAGAGTAAAAGTGTTTCAATATCATCACATAGCAGTATGTGAGTAATATAGCGAAAAATAAGTTTTTATTAAGTCAGAATCAGCCGTTGTACTTGTGATGTGTAAAAGTGAATTAAACTCACAGTTGTTGTAGGGTCTCTACTGTTCATTCCACCAGGAAACTGCAGCAAAACGTAGTATGCAGCACATAAAATTCAGTTTGTAAAAGTGTAGTTGTCGTAACATTCATTCTATGAGCCTAGATTGGCAACAGAACACAGGAAGCCGAAGCTGCAGCTGTCCCTAATAGCCACATTTCCACTATCAGGACAAATGGAAGCATGGTAGTGCGTGCCAGGGTCATTTGCGTTCCCACTGTCACTTCTGGGGCTTCATTGGGCCTCCTCTGGGCTTCCTCAGGGCCAATGGTCAAGCACCTTTCACCCACCGATCACCCTTGGTTCAAAGAAGGCCAGCTGGGGATTAAGGCAGGGTCAATGTCAAGGGTGGAGTTTCGCTGAGTCAGATCTCGCTTCAAGCAAACAAACTTCAGCTTCAGTCTCCAGTCACCATGTTCATTTTGAGGGCTAGCTAGTCTCCAGAGTCTGATACCTGAGCTTGAGTTTTCCTCTTGCTTGTTAAATGGACAGGGTGTGTGACGTTGGCCCAAGCGCGGTGCATTAAACCCGCCATTTTAGGGCAACTCTGTGGGGCTATTGGCTCGATGGTGGGAATGCAGATCAATTTTGGTCTTGCGGCTCAAGATCTGAGGCTAGTGGCCATGGCTGACCAGTTGATAGACAGCCCTGGCTCGCACTTGCCCGATAGTTGAGTATCCAGTTGCAACAAACTCCTCACAGCAAACAATCATTTCTGTTTCGTTTTCCAGTAAAATCATCTAAACATCCTTAAAAAAAAAAAGATACATTTACTTTGAAAACACAGTGACATAAGATTTGAATTTTATTTTCCAGAGAAATTGAACCAAATTTAGTGAGATTTATTCTTAAAACAAGAACGATGCCAATGGGCTAAGAAAAATAAGCATAACATTTAAATTAAGTGTATTTTAAATATAAATTTAGTGTAACACAAAAATGGTTTGGAAGTGAGGTCAAAGGGAAAGGAAGTTGGATTCAAGCATTCATTCTCATATATTAGCACTGATTCAAGTTCCTGTAGCTAGAATGTTAGCTAGCAACACCAAAGTTATGGTTTTGATTCCCTGGGAACACAAAAATTGATCAAATGTATAGTTTGCATGCACTGTGACAATCAAAGCGTCTTCTAAATGCATCTGTGCAAATGCAGAAATGTAAATATGACAGAATAACTGTAATTAGTGAGTGAACATAATCCAACAAAAAAATACATAGATTTTTCCCATTCATCTTTTGTTCTCCAGTTTCAGGTTTCTGTTTAACAGCTGAAATCTGGTATTGCTGTTTTGCTAATATTCCTGCTCCTGTGTGATAAATCACTTGTGTTTTTCCTCATTTGCAAGTGGCTCTGAATAAAAGCGTCTGATAAATGAATGAATGTAAATGATCTGAAATGGAGTTGGTGGATAGAATCAGACGATTCCCAAGCGCATCAGATCGTGTCAGTGTGTCTGAAGAACTACAATGAAATACTGAAGCCTGTTATCTCTGTCTAATGTAGAAACCGTTAGTAAAGTGTTAATACAAAAGCTCATGTTAGCAGCAGATAATAGACTTTAGCTCCTTTTATGCTAGATATACCACAAATATATGAGAGTAATGAGTTCATAAGCAGTACGAATAACAGAACCAGACTAGCAGGAAGGCAACATAACTGATGGATAAAACTAAAATGGTTTTTTGTTCACTTGACAGCAGGTCAGGCTGGGAGACAAGCATAAACCAACTAAAACCAGGAATCCAGCTTAGGCTGGTTTAAGATATTTTTTAAACTATATATTTTTTATTTATATATTTTTAAGCCATGTTTTCAAGCAGGTATGTCCAGCTTGTGTGTCATCTAACAAACCTTTTTATCTAGCTGTAAATATCTAAAGCTTTCCTCAATGCTTCACACACACTTCCATCCTCTCAACACGCTCATGGACTGCAGCCAGCTCCAGTAATCACCAAACAGATTTACAAGGCAAGAAGACAAATGAATTCACTGATAGCATCGAGGTTATACTCTTCTGCATGGAACTGTCTCGTCGACTCAACCAGACACAAAAGCAGGAGACGCATCTGACCTCCAATCAGACATAATCAATAAGGTCGAAACACATGGCCAAACAGACACAAGATCTTAGTATGTTCCGGGAGAGAGTTTCTCTTCAAGCAATTCTGGCTCAAGCATAAATGACTGCATATATCCATTGATATTAAAGGCTGAAACATACTCTACACAAGTATGTGAACACAGATGTATCTTGTAATGCAAGCTCGATATCACAAAAAATGTTTACGCCTAAAATGTTAAAGTCCGGCATGTGAGGTATCATTTGAAAGCTTAGAATCTGAACTTTTCAGAGATCACTTCTGCATTTATGTTACGTAAAACAACAAAATAAGGCCTCAAAACATTCACACTGAAAATTAGCGGCCCCTAGAGGAAATGGGGTCGAAATATTTATATGAAAATAAAATGGTTTGACATGCACCTAAATGGACGAGACATACATCAAATGAAAGCTCTCATTCTCAGGAATGTGACTGTATAGTTTATTTTGTTGCACTAATACCACAGTTCAAAAGATTTTCAAAAGAATCACAAAGTGAAATATGATTTCTGTAAGTCATCAAACGTCTCTTTTATGCTCTGATAACTGCTGCTGTAAGCCCTAAATAGCCAAAAACTTTATATCTGCTTTTACCTTAGGGAGTTTTCTAAACAATTTGCCCTTTTTTAATTGTCTGTGAGCTTACTTGTGTGAATAATCCAATGTTATATCTTAGATGTCCAGAACAAGATATGCCATCCAGAATGAAAAGCATGCAAAACAAATATCAGATGTTTTCAACTAATGATGATAACATGTGTTATATCTTTGTAAAGGGGAGGGTCTCAGATTTCTAATGACACCTAGATTGAGCTTCTAGTCCACTCAGAGGCCGAGATATTCAATGAAACATTGAGGGTGGTGCTTGAACTGACAATTAGACTGAATGTCTATGGACGAGCACATCTGTGAGGGATAAAATGTGTTAGAGCGCCACCTACATTTCAGATCTGTATATTGTGATGGAAGGTGATAGAGATTTTTTTTTCTAGTGCTTTCTGCCATCTAATGGAATAAAATGAGACTTTTCAAAGTGAGGTAGAGTGAACAGAACCAGAATTACATGTTTGTTTGTTTTGTGTTTACAATCCTTGTTTATATACAAATGAGCTTTTAAATTTGAGTGTGATAAATTGTGGGCGGCAGCTTAAAAATGCACCAGAGTATAAGGCACAGACAGTTTTAATGGAACAGACATTTGAAGGTAACTATCGCCCATTGCCGGTCCTAGCCTTTTGGGGGCCCTAAGCAAAAATTTGTATGGGGGCCCGGTCAATTATTCGTAGCACTACTTATAATGTCTTTGACAATCTGGAGGACCCCTGGCAGATCGGGGGCCCTAAGCAACTTGTGATTGTGACGTGATGATTTCACGTTGGAGCTCGTCTATCCGTCTCTTAATGTTGACCACATTTATATTCACATCAGTGATTAAGGTAATTATCTGGTTAAGACATTATTCTGAAAAATGTTAAAATGCTCCATAGAGTGTTCATCTATTAGGAATATTCCTGTTTATGTAAAACGAAGAAACTGAAACATGCTCTGTCTTTTTTCTTCTTCTTCTTCTTTAAACTGTGCTAAATTTGAGAATTGTTGGGGCAGTGGTGGCTAAGTGGTTAAGGCTCTGGGTTACTGATCAGAAGGTTTGGGGTTCAAGCCTCAGCACTGCCAAGATGCCACTGTTGGGCCCTTGAGCAAGGCCCTTGACCCTATCTGCTCCAGGGGTGCTGTATCATGGCTGACCCTGCACTCTGACCCCAGCTTAACTGGGATATGTGAAAAGAAGAATTTCACTGTATATGTGCAAATGTGTGATAAATAAAGAAAATTATTATATTATTATTAGAATGTTAAGTGTTCTTGAGTTCTGGTATGGTGCTATATAAATGTAACATTATTATCATTATTATTATTATTATTTAACTAAATAATCGTAAAGTCCTATCGTAAAAAATCCTGATAGACTTACGGGACTTTCTCCTGTTTGTAGGCTATATTGATTTTATTTTCATTTCTTTTAATGTTTGAATTTGTATTTATTATTCACTGGAAAATGTGTGCTTGACATTTCACATTTTTCTTGACACCTCCTGCCTCCAGAATAATGTTGTTATACATTCACAGACAAACCAAAATTCTGTTTCATGCAAATAATAATATCTGAAATACCAGGAGAAACCACAACATATTCCACAGGTAATGTAGCCTACAAATTCAGCTGCATCTGATAAGAAAAAAATGTAATTACAATTTAATTAAATCATAATTGTAAAATAGTAATAATAATTATTATTAGACTATTATTATGAAAAGGCATACACAAGGCCTGTTTTATTTATAGAAACTATAAACACTTAAAAGTGGGTGTTTTATTTAGTTTTAACGCACTTCCATTTTAAGCCACACCCGGATCTATCCGAACACGAAGACAGATACAGATAATTTTGTTATATGAACAAATACAGATACAGATAATGGCATCACTGCACACACCTAGTATCCACAGAGCTCTGAGCTGAGCCCCGAATGTCCACTGACCCCAGAACCGCCCCTGCCCGAGACATACACTCTGTAAATATGTGTTTAATGGCCCTCCTCTCTCATCCTGGGGCACGCCATTCCCAGTTGTCCCCATGATGATTGCCTTGTGTATTTAGAGATACTTTGAGAACGTCCAGCCCTTCAGTGGATATAATCCCACACTGGAGCTACAGAGAGATTTCTTGTTGGCAAGCTGAAGATCTGCCGCTCAACTCACTGCACAGCACCACAATATTTATTTCCAACAGATGAAAGAGACTCTTTTGTTCAACAGTTTTAGAAGCTTCTTCTGTGGAACAACAGCCAGAGAGTTCGTTTACCTTGATCTACCAAAGCCATTCTTTCCATTTTCATGGGTTTTTACGCGAGCATGAAATATTTCATAAGAAAAAATTACCGAATTACACGGGTAATTATTGACACTAATGTGTTCTGCTACTCTAGTTGTAACCAATCAGACTGCTTCATAGAAAAGTGTAAATATGAAATATGGTGCACATAGCTGTTACGGTCCCGCATTATTGTGACGGTGTAGGAGAGTGAATTTCTCATATTAACCAGAATGCAAAGTATTGTTTATCCAAGTACAATTCCACACAATCTGATATTGAAAGAACAGAGAAGTATTTAAACAAGAGAGAGAGACAGAGAAATAGTCGGGCTAGGTTTAAAAGATATGTTTTACTTTTTTGATATTTTCTGTGCTGATTTTTAAGGAAAACTATGCAGAACAGATTTAAACAGAATAGATTCAGTCAGCAATGTGTCCTGTGTGAACGGCTCCTAAAGTGTGTTTAGTAGAGCTGAGTGTACTACACTGTTACAGGTAGCTGAAATAATGGTCGAAATAGCCCAGCTATGTATTAAACATTAATAAATAATGGGCTTTCCAATTCTGCAGAGTTTTCTGTGGAGTTTAGTGGGTAGATTCAATGTGGGTGTCGATTGTGACCAACTCAAAAGACAGTGGACACACAGTCACTGCGAGCTAACACGATTACACACACCTGATGTGAACGCCCGTCCCCTTCCATTACACGCTTCCCGAAGACTGAGAGATGCCCGGCGGCGTTCGCTTATCACGTCTGTAGCTGCTGATGAATCAAACGTACACATGAATGTTGAGGGATGAGATTTACTGGAAAGCCATGAAAATGTGTCATGTGTAGTCAAGGTCTGGAAACGAAAAGTGTGAGAACAGAAAGACAAAGACAACAAACGGTTTTCTTGTTCTTCCAAACATCACTAAAGCTGGTGCTCATCTGTTTTAGAGAACAGTTAACGTTCTTTTAGCGCCACACAGTGGACAATTCACCTCAGAAATGGACCACGTAATGTCATTATGCAAAAAAAGTCATCACAATCATGTAATTTTCACGAGATCAGGCTGAAACACACACACTCATGAACTCCGGGACTGTTTTTGTTGTGTGTTGTCTTTGTTACAGGTCATAATGGTTTGTGTTCCTGTTAATGAGCTGAATAATTAATGAGCTGTACTGATGGTGTGATTATTACAGGATGTTTCAGCTCTCTGTGGTTTAAAAGCTCAGATTCTCCTTTAGATCCAGAACTGTTTGTGATGTCCTGAGAGATGTGAAACTGCATGTAGAAATGTTGTGGTGCATAAAAATGAGTATTACACTTTCTAAACAGACATCGGGTTTTCAATAAAACTTGTTGTGGAAATGTGCATAACCCAACATTTCTACCATATGTGCAAACAAAACATACTAATTATGAACACAATTTTCTCATGCTTTCTTGCTTTTTTATCTCATGTGTACTTCAACAAACACACTCCATTAATGGAGGCAGTCGGTAAAACTACATTATTTTCATGAAATATTAGCCTTTCAAAACCCTTAATTTACTCACTGAGCACTTAAAACACACCTCATTTATGACAGTTGCAACATTCTTTTATTTCTCATTAACTGTATTTCTTAAAATAAACTAATTATGAAACCAAACATTGTTAACTCTATTAAACTAGATTGCCATTTTATACTTAATAAAAGTTTTAATGAGCTGTGTTGAGATAATTAACAAATCTCAAATTGAAAATATCAGCGCAAGAAAACAAAATATTTAGTCTGTTATTTTTTCAGTGGTGTTTGAGCATATAACAGTACGTATTAAACGTTCAGTGTGTAACTCGTGTTTGTGTTCCAGACATGAATGATGCCTCAAATCATGTGTGTTGTTGAGGAGAGGTGTGCTTTACTAACAGATCACACTTACTATTTAAACATAAAAATAAAAACATAGACTTACATTGAAAGAGGAACTCCAGTCAGATCTAGAAAGCAGAATATCACAGACTCTTTTTCATTTTAGTCAGTAAGAAACCAACCAACCAGAAAACCCTAAAAACTGCATACTGTACCAGCACACCAGCAACAACCTAGAACACCCTAGCAGCAACCTAGAACACTCTAGCAACCATCCAGAACACCTTAGAAACCAAACAGAACACCCTAGCAACCACCCAGAACACTTTAGCAACCATCCAGAATACCCAAGTAACCACCCAGTACATCCTATTAACTACCCAGAACATGCTAGCAACCACACAGAACACCTTCACAACCACCTAAAACACCTTAGCAACCACATAAAACACCATAGCAACAATCCAGAACACCATAGCAACCACCCAGAATACCCTAGCAACCACCCAGTAAATCTTATCAACCATCAAACACCCTAGTAACCACCCAGAACACCTTAGCAACCACCCATAATACCCAAACAACTACCCAGTACATCTTATTAACCACCCAGAACATACTAGCAACCACTCAGAACACCTTAGCAACCACCCAGAACACCTTAGCAACCACTCATAATACCCAAGCAACTACCCAGTGCATCTTATTAACCACCCAGAACACCATAGCAACCACCCAGAACACCTTAGCAACCACCCATAATACCCAAGCAACTACCCAGTGCATCTTATTAACCACCCAGAACACCATAGCAACCACCCAAAACACCTTAGCAACCACACAGAACACTTTAGCAACCACCCAGTACACCTTAGAAACCACACAGATCACCCTAACAACCACCCAGAAAACCTTAGCAACCACCCAGTATACCTTAGAAACCACACAGATCACCCTCACAACCACCCAAAACACCTTAGCAACCACACAGAACACCCTCACAACCACCCAGAAAACCATAGCAACCACCCAGTATACCTTAGAAACCACACAGATCACCCTCACAACCACCCAAAACACCTTAGCAACCACACAGAACACTTTAGCAACCACCCAGTACAACTTAGAAACCACACAGAACACCCTCACAACCACCCAGAAAACCATAGCAACCACACAGAACACCCTCACAACCACACAGAACACCCTAGCAGCTACCCGAGACAAACTAGCAACCACCCAGAACACCCTAGCAACCACCCAAACCACCCTAGAAACCACCCTAGAAACCACCCTAGCAACAACCCAGAACACCCTTGCATTATTGTTTAGCGTAGGCAAACGTCACTCAAATCTTCTTGAAAAAAATGTATTGTGCAATTTCAGATCTCACGATGACTTAAGAAACTTTTATAGGATTTCATGGTTTCTGTGGCTCAACTGCTAGAGTATGGAGTACTGTGCAAGAAACATTAAGGCCATGATTCTCAGGAAACACACATTCTGATGAGATGTACCTTGTATCTTAAATACACTTTAAGTTGCTTCAGATAAAAGCATCTGCCAAATAAATACATGAATCTTTTTAAAAGATCTCAGAAGAAAAAATCTCTGAATGAAATGTGTTTTTTATCTGTATGAACAAATCAATGTTGGTGAAACTTTGTTTAACGTTCTCTCTTTTCTGTTTCCTGAGTGGCTAATGGTTTGCTAACGGTTGTTCGGCGGTTTGGAGGGCTTTAATTTAAAGATTAAATAACCACGACGACATGATGCTTTCATTCACACTCTCGCTCTGCAAATACCACAAACGCTCATTTAATGAGCTGCAGGGAGAATTTTATTAAAGACGCAGGACAGAAACTACAGGTTTGCAGAGACGAGACTGAAGCGCCGATGATCGTCTCTTTAACCGCAGAACACTCATTCACCATCATAAACAAAATAAATACAAATATTTGCCAATGGGGTAATAAAATTAAACTTGTCTTCCATTGATTGAACAAACAGATAGTCCCGCCCCCAACTCACGCCATTGGTCGAGCCAGTGTTGTTGTGTCTCTTGAGATGGGTCACTCAAAACAAACAGGAATCTTTTTAGCGCTACAGTATTTTAACACCGAATAAAAGTTACACACTTCAGCTTTCAGTATCATCTGATAGGTGATTATTAAAATTATTCATATTAAAATTACCCATTTTATCTTCTGAATTCACAAAAATAAAAAATACATCCATTGGGCATGATAGAATAGAAAATAAGTGATGAAAAAGCATAATAAAAGTAGTCTATCCAACTTGTGCACAATATATCAAGTCTTTCGCATTCATACGATAGCTTTGTGTGAGGAACAGACCTAAATTAAAGTCTGGTTTAAAAATGAGCATGGCTTTGGAATGACATGAGGGTGAATAAATGATGACAGGGTGAAATATCACTTTAATAACATTCTGTCAGTTGATATGCCGTCACAAGCGTGTGTATATCTGCTATTTTATGCAGCTCATCCCAACAGATTTTAGGTAAAACTCAGTTTTAGTGTCTCAGCAGGTTTAAACTAATAAACACTGTCGATGTTGAGAGATTGTTTAGACAGATCTGAAGAACTCTCGACTGCACTCTGAAACGCTTCATCTGCTCTACCACTGAATACTTCTCTCTCTGTCATATGGACGTTTCCAGTCTTCACTGTCCGAGCAGGTTTGAGCTCCATTACCGCAGCTTCATGGTTCATGTGTTTCCTCTCAATGAGTCTGATCCATCAGTGTGTCTGTAGAGAAACAGCCTGATCTTTAATTGTGTAACGTTTCCCTTTACAGACATGAAGCCCAGCTGAAGTGTCCAACTGGCACTAAATGATCTCAGAAATGACCAATCAACACTTCTCTCATGAACTGTTTTACATTCTAGTAGTCCTGATTATTTAATGCTGTTGTGCTACATGTTTCAGATGTCAAAAATCCTTTCTAAAATGCAAATCTAAAAATGTAAAATTACAGTAAGTTGTGTGAGGTTTAGGGTTAGTGGATTGAAAGTTTCATTTGCTCTATAATAGGGATGGGCGATATGGCTACAAAAATATATTTTTCAGCCTATTGGTGATATTTGATACATATCTCGATAATTACATGTTTGCTTTGCATAATGACATAAGGGTGTTTCTTTTTTTAACCAGAGGAACCATCACTTGATACGAATGAGAAAGTAGCTTTAAAATGTTTAATGCATTAAATAAAAATAGTAAAAAATCCTGAAGGCATGTTTCCACAGTTTTTCACTAAATGAACATAGGAAGAATTATATTTAATTATTTTGATGCACAAATATACAACAATACATTAATAAAGAGCATTATGTACCTACATATATTTTTACTAAGATGTTTAGCTCTGAAGGTGTTTATAAAGAGTTCCTGTTTCAGTGGCATACCTAAAATTAAAGGCTTATACGTCAACAAAACACAATTTCTGATTTGACATTATATATCTCTGGATGTAAATAAGGTGGCTCTGAAAAACTGCTTTTGTTTTGTTCCCAATCATGTCAACTGTACCTGAGAAAAATGTGTGTGTTGATATGACAAAGCAATCAAAAGTTATAGCATTACAAATATAATTTATCATAGTGTCCAAAAACATCTCCAAACAAATAAAACATAATAATTGTACATAAGAACTAATTACACATGCAAACACAACAATGACTAAAGGTTTGCATAGCATGCAGACATGATTTTAATAATGAGATTTAACAGAATGAGTTTCATTCTGTGTCATTTGAGTCATCATTGAGTCTGTGTCATGTATTTGGCGCCATCTCCTGGTGGTCATATGTAACATTGTGCTTCATGTGGATTATCTGATGATCTATACATCTGATTATCTTGTGTGTGGGATTGTTTGAAAGATAATCACCTCCTCTAAATAATGGTATGTGATATGGCATTTACCATATTTACCTACATATATTTTTACTAAAAGTTTTTGTTGTGAATGAAAAACTACAACTTTAATTTGTACAACTACATCAGAAATGTATAATAATACTGAATTATTATTATTATTATTATTGTGGGACCCAGTCAAGTTAATTATTGTAATATAATACTGAATAATAATAATAATAATAATAATTATTATTATTATTATTATTATTATGAGGATTAGAGTTTTATAAAATAGTCTTATTTACTTTATCTCCAAATGGAGCTTTAATTTTGGTGGAACACTTAAAGTGCAGTGTGCATTTGAAAGTTTATGTTCCTCATTACAAATCTGGTGAAACTTTTCCTTTTCTGTGATACTGAAATTATATATAAAAAATATATATATTTGTATAATAACTTGTAGCAATAACAAATGTGTCAGTTGTGTGAAAGTGTAAACCTGCAGCACGCTGCTTTCACAATGTGTGTGAACCGCTCCGAGACCGCTGAAAACTGAGTAGCTTATTATGAGTGAACATAAAACAGCGTGCCACACATTCACTTTGAAGCACACACAAAACATGTATTCATTCAATTCAATCATAGCCTTTGGTGGTTTAATAACCACACATGACCATATCATAATTCTGATGTTATTTTGATTAATTGTGCAGTCCTGAATGATTAAACGAAATTAACTGAAATAATAATTTTAAACATTACATTTTCATTTGTGTGGTAATTCTGACCTAATGCAGACAAGATCATGATTTCGTTCGGTATTAATTCCGCTGTGTTGTGGCTTAATTTTGTAGTGTTTTGTGTTATTTCCATTGTGCTGTGTTGGCTTATACCAAATGTGTTATGGATTATTTCCATTGTGTTTTCAGCTTTTATTTGCTAGTTTTGTGATGTTGTGCATATAAAGTATATGTAAAGCATTATTTGATAGTTAATTGTTTATTTTTAAATGATTGTTCCTACATTATTAATACACTGTAGCAAATGGTTTATTATTGTTTAATAAGTTCATGTTAAAGCAGTTTAATAATGGTTTTTCAATAATGGTTTAGTAAATGACTTGTTAATCATATCTCACTGATGTATTGTAGTTGATGCAATCTAGTGGAAATGTTTGAGAACATCAAGAAGGCAAAAGTTAATAAAGAAATCATATGTGCTTTTATATTTGTAATGGACTGGATCTACACTCTTAGAAGAAAAGGTTCCATATAAGAAAAGTGAAAAGGTTCCATATAGAACCCTTTTTACCCTAAAGGGTTCTTTGAGCCAGGTGAAAAGGTTCCATATAGAACTCTTTTTAACCTAAAGGGTTCTTTGAGCCAGGTGGAAAGGTTCTATATAGAACCCTTTTTACCCTAAAGGGTTCTTTGAGCCAGGTGAAAAGGTTCCATATATAACCCTTTTTACCCTAAAGGGTTCTTTGAGCCAGGTGAAAAGGTTCCATATATAACTCTTTTTAACCTAAAGGGTTCTTTGAGCCAGGTGGAAAGGTTCCATATAGAACCCTTTTTACACTAAAGAGTTCTTTGAGCCAGGTGAAAAGGTTCTATATAGAACCCTTTTTACACTAAAGAGTTCTTTGAGTCAGGTGAAAAGGTTCTATATAGAACCCTTTTTACCCTAAAGCCAGGTGGAAAGGTTCTATATAGAACCTTTTAGGGGTTCCCAACATGGAATCGTAACATTTGGTTTTTGTTTCGTTTTAAATTTAGTTTTTGCTTTATTACCAGAAAAACGTTCAATGGATATGTGAATTTTAACGTTTACAGATTGACTCCATTCACTGTAACCCAGATTTGTGCTTTTTTTAAAGAAATGGAAGGACAAGTAAAAATAGTTTTTTGTGGTAATCAACATTATGCCAGAAATACTGTTTTTAGCTTAATTAAACCCGTAATATTCCTCTAACCCTTGTGCGGTGTTTGTTTTTGAGTCACTCTCATGGTGTTTGCAGGTCAAAAATGACCCGAACATACATGTGTAATATTTTACTTTTTTCTTTTTTTTTTTTTTTTGTATGTAAAACACTACATATTATGGGTTATGGTATTTAGACCTTATTTAGCTCTAAATTGCTAAATTACACCATTCATTTTCATATAAAATAAGCACATTTTATGTTATCTTCACTTCAATAAAAACATTCATTTCAGTAAATTGAAAGAGTGTCAAAACATCACAATTTGTCATGCATTAAGGGTCTCTGGTGACATCTGCTGGAAAAAATTTACAATTACATGATATAACAACTATGTTCAGTACTCAATGTTGTAACAAACTTAATTTTTAGATATTATCACAAGTTACACATTGGATATATATTTAGACATTATACAATAATAATAATAATAATAATAATAATAATAATAATAATAATAATAATAATAATAGTCAAATTGTAGCATTTTTAATAAATCACTTGGGTTGAAGTGTCAGATTTTGCAGTTGTGCTCCAGTATGCGGTCAAACCTGACCATGCTGTTACAGTTAAATCTGATTGTGTTACAAAGAAAAGACAGAGTAATTATTCTGTTACCTGTCATTTATTTCAAACATCAAACATTAAAATTCGATCATAAACTTTATCACACGGGGTCAGACTCAGATATCGACCTGTGTGGTATGTTTTGTATATATAGAGACTAGTTTGTCTACACTATTGAGGGCCTCATCAGTAGATGTCCTCATCAGTAAAAAAAGAAAAAAAGCTCTTAAATTGGTCAGATGATGTTGATCTTCAAATCTAGTGATGTGCACATGTTTGTGTGATGGTTAGGTTTAGGGGTAAAGTTTGGAAATAGAAAATATCATTAGCCTGATATGAAATCAATAGAAGTTAATGAGAGATCACAAATATAATCAAACAAATCTGTGTGTGTGTGTGCGTGTTTGTGTGTGTGTTTTCTGCATTGTGTATGTTTTATAGTCTGACCCCTTCATTTATGTGTGGTTGATTTCTGTATTGCATCTGATTTATTGATTTTAATTTTATAAATACAAAATAAATAACAAATCTCTGTATTTTTGTGTTTCCCATTTATTTCCTATGACCGGTCAATTTTGACCCGAACACCACAAGTGTTTTTTTTTCTTTTTTATAACCTCTTAGATTTAACAAAACAAGTCCAGATTTTATTTTAGTTTATTTTGTGTGTGTGTGTGGTGTGTTTAGATAGCTAGTGGATGAAAAGTCACCAAGTCTTGTACCACTCAGATAAAGTATAGCATTTTTATTAAAGGGGAAAAAAATCAATTAAAATGGGTCAAAAATGTCATATAGTCTATAGTTTTTAAGGCTGGTTCACATAAAACCCATCAACCATGACCGGATAGAAAATATGAGAGCTTGTTTGTTTTACGGCCTGAAAGCCTTTAGTGTTGAAATGATTTAATCGTAACTCTGTCTGTGGCGTGTGTTAATAACCCCCTCATTTCTTTCAGGACAAACACACACTTGAACAGATTAAACAGTAAAGTAAAGGAGAGCAAGAGAAATGTCATGTATAGTGTAAAAGAAACAGCAGAGAATGGTCACAAATCAGCAGTTAAAGAGGCTCTGGATGTGAAAGCGGCTGACAGCTGCTACAAATACCCTGAGCACTATCAGCCGTGATGCTAATGATACAGTGATTAATGCTGGAGACTAGCGGAGAGCTGTTAGCGTCTCTGGAGCTGGACTGAAGCTCGGTGGACATCCAATTACAAAGCAGAGAACTGTAGGGAGTTTTCTTTATCGAACAGGTGACAAAATAACCAAACACAACAGGTGAATTATCACAGTAAACTAACCAGATTAGTGTTGATGAGGAAGCTACACTCAGCCAAGTGACAGAATACTCATAATGTTTAGCAGAATATTCATGCTGCTCTCTTCCATATAATGAAAACATACAGTGAGTAGTCCATACGACTCGTAAGCTATATTCCAGGTCAGACGCAACAGGTTTAAATGTGCACAAACTACAATCAAAAAGAAGTTATCAACACGTCAAGTTATTAACAGAAAGTATCTGACTACATTAAAGTCTCATAAGGGGTAGCTTCTTAAAGCAACAGTACACCCAAAAATAATCATTCTCTCATCATTTACTCACTCTTATACCATCTCAAACTAATATAACTTACTGTACTTCCTTCAGCGGAATACAAACAAAGATATTTTAATGGGGATATGATGTGTTTTTGTCCATACAATGCAAGTAAATAGGGTATTTTAACACTTTCAAGCATCATAAAGGCAATTCATAGACTCCAGTGGTTTAATCCATGTCTTCTGAAGTGATACGACTGATTTTGGGTGAGATACAGACCAAAATGTAAGTCCTTTTTCACAATAAAACATCAGATTATAGATTTTAAATAACCAAAGTAATATTTTTCTGGCACTTAAACAAAAAGGATCTCAATCAGGGTGACAGAATTAAAAAATGAACACCTAAATGCAACTAATAAAGCTTTATTTTACCGACCGGCGGGTCCAAAAGGTGGCGCTATATTGTGAAAAAAGTTTACGCTTAAAATGCTTATACATACTAAGTCAGGCATATGAGATATCATTTAAAAGTTTAGAATCTGAACTTTTCAGAGATAACCATCTCCATCTCATCTGCATTTATGTTATTTCAAATGACAAAACAAAGCCTTAAAACATCCTCATCACAAATAAGTGCCACCTAGTGGTCATGTGGTCGAAATATGAATATGAATATAAAAGTCTTAAAAATAGCACTTAATAAATATATCAAATGAAAGCCCTCAGTTTTAGGAATGTGACTGTATCATTTATTTTGCTGCCCTAATGCCACAGTTTCAAATATTTTCAAAAGCGTCACAAAGTGAAATATGATATTTATAAGACATCAAATACAAACGTCTCTTTTATTCTCCAATAACTGCTGCTGTAAGCCCCAAATAGCCAAAAACTTTATATCTGCTTTTACCTTAGGAAGTCCCTTAAAAAAATGAGCCATTGCCAACGTTATATCTTAGATGTACAGAACAAAAGATGCATTCCCTCAAGAAAAGCATGCTAAACAAATTATCGGAATAATATGATATTATTAAAATATTATACATTACCACAAAAGGGGAGGGTCTCAGCTTTCTAATGACACCTAGATTGATCTTCTAGTCCACTCAGAGGCCGAGATGAATATTCAATGAAACGATGAGGGTGGTAAATGAACTGGAAATTAGACTGAATGTCTATGGACGAGCACATCTGTGAGGACTAAAATGTGTTAGAGCGCCACCTACATTTCAGATCAGCATTTTGTGATGGAAGGTAATAGAGGAAAAAATATTTTTCTAGTACTTCCTGCCATCTAGTGTAATAAAAAGCTCCAGAGATGAAGAGATTAAACTAAATCAGCGCTGCCAGAGATGGGACATTCTAGACATTAGCAATGCAAGCTAAGCGCTAAAACATGCTAGCAACATGCTAAAACATGTTAGCAATGCTTAGCTAAGTGCTAAAACATGCTAGCAACATGCTAGTAACATGATAAAACATGCTAGCAACTTGCTAAAACATGCTAGCAATGCCTAGCTAAATGATAAACATGGTAGCAGCATGGAAGCAACATGCTATAACATGCAAGCAATGCCAAGCTAAGCGCTAAAACATGCTAGCAACATGTTAGCATATTCCAGCCACATGCGAGCATCACCTAGCAACACCTGGCAACTGTAATGTCTGTATAAACTTCAAACTTGTAAAACTACTTTAAACTTTCAGACAAGGCTTTTTCAAGCCAAACGAAGTTTGTCGATGTGTAAAGCTGTTTTTGCAATAAATGTGACATTAAAAACAGCGAAGCAGCATTTTATTGTGGAAAACAATACCAAAAGCTTTTACTGGAAAAACGAAACTATTTTTAAACAAACTATTGTAAAACCACTGAACAATGGTTTAATTTCTGTGCCACTATAGTGTCACAAATGGAATCGTTTTCAATCAGGTTTCTCAAACACCCCCCTCTGTCATCCATTGGTCACTGGAACATTTAGTCCCGCCCCAAACTCACGTCATTGAGTCAGAACTTGACATGTTGGGCTGCTCAAGAGTCACAGTGTTTACACTCAAACTATCAACGGATTATTGATAATGACCAAAAACTATTTTAACATCCAAATAAATGACACACAGCAGCTTTCAGATAGTAGCATTGCTCGTTTTAGTGCATTTCTCAGTCTCGCTCTTCTTCTCTAACTAGCTGAATATTTAGGCACCAGTATTTGTGTAAGAAACTGTAATAATATTGGCCATTACAGATCACCTCTCATCATTATATCACAACTGAGCCTTCTGACAGTCTGAAACAAGATTCAGCATCTAAAATTAGAACATTTCACCTCAAATACTGCACACATACTGCTCTCTCTCATGACAGTGAAAGTGATTTAAGACTTGAGTCCTCTATGAATCAGTAACATCATTCATAAGTGAGTATTTATCTTCAGTAATGGGAAATATCTGAGTGCGCTGAATAGAAATGAGCAGTGTTCTGCCCTTCTGAAGGTCAGTGGGGTTTTACTGTGGTAATGGGAGGGTTTCTGAATGCTCCTGTGACCAATTACTGCTTACTCATAAATCTCCTTTAGTGTTTCATGGAAGAAAGAAAGTCATAAGAGTTTGGAACAACAACATGAGGGTGAGTAAATGATGACAGAATTTTTTTTTTGTTTTTTTTTTTGGGTGAACTATCCTCAAAGTCATTTGTAAAAGGTTAACACGTAAGGTTAAGCTACCTTAGTTTAATCCAAATATTTATCTTCAGGTTTATACATTCAACAATGCTCAGTTATTGGGTAGAAAAAAAGATACACTGTCAGTGTACTACAAAGTAGGCTAAATATTTTCCAGATAATTAAGGATGCACCGATATTGGCTGATAGAATACCGATTTCAACTTAAAAAAAACTATAGGGCGATACCGATATATGAAACTTACTCATCTCATTTTGTCATCAGATTATTGTTTTGCTTAGGAATTATGCTTCAAACTTTTGAAAAGAGGTACACAAGCTCTTTTATTGTTTTAACAATACATAATTTCAGGGTCTGGATATCTCAGCGAGTATTGACGCTGACTACCACACCTGGAGTTCGCTAGTTCAAATTCCAGGGCGTGCTGAGTGACTCCAGCCAGGTCTCCTAAGCAACCAAATTGGCCCAGTTGCTAGGGAGGGTAGAGTCACATGGGGTAACCTCCTCGTGGTCACTATAATGTGGTTCGTTCTCGGTGGGGCGCGTGGTGAGTTGTGCGTGGATGCCGCAGAGAATAGTGTGAAGCCTCCACACGTGCTGAGCAATATTTCCCAAGTTTTTAAAGCCTTAAAGGAAATCAATAAATACATTTTTAAGCACACATACAGCTTAAGAATTATGACAATTTATATGGTAATTAATCAGCCTAGTTATACGTATTTCAAGGTTAAACTCTAATGGTGTCATTTTGAAAACTCATCTTTCCTCTCGACAGCAGCGCAGCTCTTTAAGAGTCACTGTTACGCTCCATTTGTTTGGTCATCATATAAAACCAATGTTCAAATATTACACAAAAAGCCAATAGGCAATTAGTCCAGCGGCCATTCTCTGCTGAAAAAACAGCAATCAATTGAGTTAAGCGGCTTACATCGGATGAGCGACTCTCTATTAAAACTTCAACAGAGAAATCACAAAAGAAATGACTGAACGTGACGCGGATGAGCACATCACACTGTATCAGCAGCAACGTTATTTCAAAAGCTGACAAACAGGATGTTACTGGGCTCTTTGTTGGGGTTTTATGGGGTGAATTTGTGCCTGTTTGACATGAGATCGGTTTGACAGATGCAGCTATGACTGGTTTGTTGCATTAACAAATGTTGTCTTCGATCTAAACTGCAGTATCCAAACAGGCAGCTTTTATTTTTTGTTGCTTTATTGTTTTGCACCTGATTAACATGAATTTTACTGTATAAGTGTTTGAATTCTTGAGTAATACTGTAATATTTTACAGTCACGCCAATAAAGCTTCTTTATCAGACTTGAAAAGGAGAGGATGGACAGATACAAATATCTATGAGCTGCTATTAATTATTTAATACAGTCATAAGAGAACACACACACACACACACACACACACACACACACGCAATCACACACACTCACACAGGCACACCCAATCACTCACACACACACACACACATACACACACACACACACACACACACACTCACACACAATCACACACACTCACACTCACACAGGCACACCCAATCACTCACACACACACACACACACACACACACACACACACACACTCACAGACACACACACACCCAATCACACCCACACACACTCACACACACACACATACACACACACACACTCTCTCTCACACACACCCACACTCACAGACACACACACACACACACACACTCTCTCACACACACACATACACACACACACTCTCTCTCACACACACACACACACACCCACACTCACAGACACACACACACACACACACACACACACACACACACAGACACACCCACACCCAATCACACCCACACACACACACACTCACACTCACACCCACACCCACACCCACACCCAATCAAACCCACACACACACACACACACACATACACACTCACACTCACACACACACCCACACCCAATCAAACCCACACACACACACACACACACACACACACACACACAGACACACCCACACCCAATCACACCCACACCCACACCCACACCCACACACACTCACACACACACCCACACCCACACCCAATCAAACCCACACACACACACACACACACACACACACACACAGTCTAATTCTCCATGGGTTCCCTCTGGATTTTTATAATGGGGTTTTTTCAGCTTATGTGTAAAATAAGATCTGTGGTAAACATTACTTGACAAAACGCAGACGTTTTGTTCTACAACATAAATTACACACTTTCATACCTTAAACGTGAATGTGTTTTTAAAAGGTCTCACCTTAAAAACACAAACAGTATCCTTTAATTGAAATGTGGTATAGTACACAAATTAATTTTCTTGCATTGTTTTTCTTGAATTATGTTTATATTTAGTTGCTTAAATCTAAAAGTAAATTTCACTGGACCGCTAACATCAACTCCATGACAAAGTAACTGCGGCTCAGCTCAGCTTTGGTTGTTTCTCAGAAAGATTAATGCAAATTACTTGCTCTGATCTTCCTTCAAATGAAATACAATAAAATATTTAACACAGTTTGAATGATTTTCCTTGTTTGTTTGTTCACATGACCTTATGGAGCTCACTCAGGGTGATGTCTCACGATCTGACAACTTGAGAAAGTTCTTGTGAAGTTTGTGAGACTGTGATGTGACATCATATTCATAAAGGGCTTATACTGTATTATTAACCAATGAGAGCTCTGGAAGAAGTCTTCTGCTTCTCAGATGTTTCTCCTGAGAAAAGACTAGCCAAGTACCCTCTCTCACCTTTTTGTTCACATCGATCCATCTGTAACTCACAAAAAACAAACTCTCTCTTCGTAATAGAGCTGCATATCGTGATTTCTTAACAATAAGAAACGCACAGCGACAAATATATTATGAATTAATACGTCATGAGTCATCATATTACCATATGAAACAAAATAGTACCAGTCTGATAAAGCCTATACTACATTTGATAAATGTATCTATTAGAGAGGGAAAATCCCCTCAGAATTGGAAAACAGCTGTTACAACCCCAATTTTTAAAGTGGGGGCAGCTAATAAAGTTGAGAATTATAGACCAGTTTCAATACTTCCTTTAGTTTTGAAAATTAAGGAAAAATTGGTAGTTGAACAACTAATTATTTATATGGAAACAAATCAGCTTCTTCACCCCAAACAGTTTGGTTTTAGATCTAAGTGCTCAACAGAAATGGCAAATTGCTATCTTACAGAATTTATAAAAGAGACCTTGGGTAAAGGTGATGCACTAGGTGCAGTGTTTTTGGATCTAAAAAAAAACGTTTGATACTGCAAATAATGACATATTAATACACAAGTTAAAAAAGGTTTAATTTCTCTGAGCAGGCAGTGAACTGGTTTAGCTCATATTTAGATTTCTGAGAGCAGTGTGTTCAAATAGATGGTGTAAGGTCTTCTTGTCAAAGTATCAAAATGGGTATTCCTTAAGGGTCAATATTGGGGCCACTTCTTTTTACATTATATATTAACGATTTACCAGAATGTTGTATGAACACTGAGTGTCAGATGTATGCAGATTATCCCGTTATCTATGTATCAGCAAAGACTCCAATTAAGGCAGTGTGTTTAACTGCTAAGTTCATTTTGTCAACTTTGAAGAAAACACTAGCATAATCAAAGCTAACCCAAGACACAAAACTCTAATTATGACTTCTATAAAGTCTCCGGAGATATGGGAGAGAAATCTCTGTGCAATAACATTTTGTTCTGATTGAGGGAGATGTTAGCCATATCTACTTTCTGCAGTGAAGCGTTTGGCTTCATTTTCATGTTCTGCATTTCCAACATATTAATTACTAACGTCTCAGTCCACTGAAGTCATGCACGGATGATTTTAATCCAAACCCGGCGAGCTCATCTCAGGACACAACAGCGAGTCTGTGGCTGTTAATAAGTATACAGTGACTGCTCTATTGGCGCTCGGACACTAAACAGCCGAATGCATAAAAAAGGGTCATTTTTAAGGGTGAAAGCTGAATTCAGACACCAAAGACTGCAGAGAATTAGAACCAAAGAAAGAAATTGATTTTCCACATTCGCTGGTCAATGGAAATCATTATGTGGATCCAGGACACAAAGAAAGACATGAAAGAAAAAGGGTTTTGTGATGGGACTTCCAAATAGGTCTGTGCTATTACTGGATGACTTCCCTGATTAAAGAAACAAATGAAAATTCTGTCATAATTTACTCACCCTCATGTTGTTACAACCCCCTTTGACTTTCTCTCTTTAGTGGAACACAAGAAAAGGACAAAAAACAAAACAACAACAACAATAACATAAAAGTATCTAAGTGTGTAAGTATCAGAGTGGCTCGATGATATTAAGGTCAGGAGACTGTGATGGCCACTCCAGAACCTTCACCTTTTTCTGCTGTAACCACTGGAGGGTCAACTTGGCCTTGTGCTTAGGGTCATTGTCGTGCTGGAAAGTCCAAGAGCGTCCCATGCGGAGCTTCGTACAGAAGAATGCAAACTGTCTGCCGGTATTTTCTGATAACATGCTGCATTCATCTTGCTATCAATTTTCACAAGATTCCCCGTGTCTTTAGAGCTCACACACCCCTAAAACTTCAGCGAGCCACCACCATGCTTCACAGTGGGGATGGTATTCTTTTCACTATAGGCCTTGTTGACCCCTCTCCAAACATAGCGCTTATGTTTGTGACCATAAAGCTCTATTTTGGTCTTGTCACTCCAAATTACAGTGTGCCAGAAGCTGTGAGGCGTGTTAAGGTGTTGTTGGGCATATTGTAACCGGGCTTTTTTGTGGCATTGGTGCAGTAAAGGCTTCTTTCTGGGAACTTGTCCATGCAGCTCATTTTTGTTCCAGTATCGTCGTATTGTGCTCCTTGAAACAACCACACCGTCTTTTTCCAGAGCAGCCTGTATTTCTCCTGAGGTTACCTGTGGGTTTTTCTTTGTATCCCGAACAATTCTTCTGGCAGTTGTGGCTGAAATCTTTCTGGGTCTACCTGACCTTGGCTTGGTATCAAGAGATCCCCGAATTTTCCACTTCTTAATAAGTGATTGAACAGTACTGACTGGCATTTTCAAGGCTTTGGATATCTTTTTATATCCTTTTCCATCTTTATAAAGTTCCATTACCTTGTTACGCAGGTCTTTTGACAGTTCTTTTCTGCTCCCCATGGCTCAGTATCTAGCCTGCTCAGTGCATCCACGTGAGAGCTAACAAACTCAGTGACTATTTATACACAGACACTAATTGCAATTTAAAAAGCCACAGGTGTGGGAAATTAACCTTTAATTGCCATTTAAACCTGTGTGTGTCACCTTGTGTGTCTGTAACAAGGCCAAACATTCAAGGGTGTGTAAACTTTTGATCAGGGCCATTTGGGTGATTTCTGTTATCATTATGATTTAAAAAGGAGCCAAACAACTATGTGATAATAAATGGCTTCATATGATCACTATCCTTAAATAAAAGAGTTTTTTTGCATGATCAGTCATATTTTCAAAATCATTGCCAAAATTTCACAATTTCTGCCAGGGTATGCAAACTTTTGAGCACTACCGTATATATATAATTAATAATTTTATTATTGATCAGAAAATTGGGCTTGATTTGATAAGTCTAAGTAGTCATAAAAAAAAAAATAAAAAAAAGTGACACCTTTGGTATTCACAGTCAAAATTGACTGACCATTGAAAATGAATGGGAAAGACCAGAAACAGAGCAATTTATTTTTTAATCTGTCAAATACAATCATAAAATCAGCCACAATGGGAAAAAAAATGGACAGAAATTACAGGGTGAGACACCCATGTACACACAAACACACTTACACACACACAAAAATGAACTGGTGAGACTATAACACAGATTTTTTTTTTTTTTTTTTTTTTACATTTGTCAAGAAAACAATAAATCGGTCATAATGCTAAACATGCACACTCAGAAATGAAGGGGTGAGATGATAACACACTCACAATGCAGAAGACACACACACACACACACTCACACACACACTCACACACCCCCACACACACACTCACACACACTCTCACACCCACACACACACACACACTCACACCCCCCCCACACACACACACTTACACACACACTCACACACACCACTCACACACACACACACACTCACACACACTCACAATGCAGACGACACACACACCCACACACACACACTTACACACACACTCTCACACACACACACACACACACACCCCCCCCCACACACACACACGCATGTTTGCAAAATAATTTTTTACTTTAGAAAGTTTGAAATTGCAAAATGTTTACTCTGATTCTTCTGTTTTATACTCGTTGAATTTTCAGAATTTTCTGTTTTCTGTTCATTTCTGTTTCTTAATTCTTCATTTTCTTGACATTATTATGCATTTACTTTGAGTTATTAAATGTTTATGTTTGGAATAAATTATTGGTAGAAAAATGTTTATTCTGTGTCATTGTAACACCATGGTCAGGTTTGACTGCAAACATAAATGACATTAACTGCAAAAACTGACACTTCAAATCAATGTTAATATGTGAAACTTTGACAGATAATAGTTTGATAATGTCTAAATATATATCCAAATGCATATCTTGTGATGAAATATTAAATTAGGTTACACAAGTCATCAGACTACACAGTATGTGTCTACAGTCATCTACTGGCTGTTACTGGCATGACATGGTGTTCAAGTCATGTTATTTATATTTTGTTCACCAGATGGCAGCAATCTGCCAACAATTTATGTCACATTCTCATATTTTCTTCATTTTTCAACTTATAGAAGTGTAGGTTCTGAATTAAAATAATAATAATAATAATAATTTGCTTATTTGTATAAGGTAACTTTTTGAAATGTACATGCAAATCAGCATAAAATCCCAAAATAAATGTATATATATTTTTGTTCTTACTTAAAAGGTTACACATCTGACCCTTCCGGTCAAAAATGACCACGAATACCAAATAGAGGTGCCATTTTTCAATATCATAGGATGGTTAGAAAAGCATAATTGTTCCACATTAGCCATGGTATTATTATAGTAAAACTGTAGTAATCATGCACTTTTTTTTGGCAAAACAATTATGGTTTTTGGTTTTCCTGCAGTATTACTGTGGTTTTATTTAAAATATCATGGTTTAAATATGGGTACTGTAGTAAAATCATGATACATTTTGTGGCTATGGTTTTACTACAAATACTATTGTTCAACAATGATTACACAACTTATCCAAACTATTTCAGAAAATAAATTCCCTCTCTGTCCTCTAAGGGGCTCATAAGTCATATGACTTCAGAAGATTTACGAGTAACATGAACTTCTTTTATCGTGAACCTTTTTGACGCTTGACATAATTGCTCACTATGAACTCTACCAACTAGTTTAGGCTGGTTTTAGCAGTTGTTTCAGCAGAGAAATTGTGTCCAGGTCGAGAAGCATCTACAAATCCACCAAAACTTCTCTGAGGATCTGAATGTCACCCAAAAAAGTCAAAGCAACATTTGTTAGCAGCATTATTGATGTTGTCTTCCATCCAAAGTGTCGTGCCGAGACCGCGGGAGGAGCTCTAGCACAGGCACTAACGTGTTGTTAATGACTCTGTGAGGCAGAAACAAGACAGATGGTGTGTGTTCCTCTCCAGTGTTGATTACAGTTGAGTCGTAACAATAACCCAAACTTAAGTCTGTTTCATATCGCTCATCTCGGAGAAAAACACACACAAACCAACAGCTGTAAAAGTTACACGTTGCTGTCTAATCTCTCACAGCCTTTGTTTTCAGTCCTGTCCAACATTAAATACGGTCTATACATCATTCTCTTTTATTGTAACAAACACACTCACCAGCAATATCTCTCTCATATTAAACATATTTGAATAGTTCACTGATTAATTTGGCCCCATGTTATTATTACTACTTAAAAGCTCAATTCTGCTGTGTGGTACTATGTTTTATGTCAGTTTAATAAATAGCTGTGTTTTCTAGTTTTATTGGTGGTTTTATTGGCCATTCCCCCAACACAACCAAATTAAGAAAATTATCAACGTAAGAAAATTCTTTGAATAAAACCTTTAAAAAGAGTTAAAACTATAGTACATTCAACTCAATGAATGTTAAAATGTTCTCGAATTCAGATAAGTTAGGGTAATGGCATTTTTTGAGACATCTAAACACTTCTACTATAGCGCATGATGTTTAGTGTAGCTAACTATTTTTTCTAAAGGGTAACCAGACTTTAAATTATAGTAGAGTAGCTTGTAGGTTGACAAACTAGAGTTTCATAGTAGATTCACCAACAGTGAGCAATGCATTTTACATTTACAAGTATTCATTTGGCAGATGCTTTAATTCAAACTGAGATTTAGTGCATTCAGCATGTACATCTTATCAGTATGTGTTTCCCTGTGAACTGAATCCATGATATTGACTTTGACAGCGATATACTCTACAGGAACACAACACACACACACACACACTCAAACTAAATATGTGTGTGATGTCATATGAATTTGACAAGCTGACAGGGGTAATATAAGGTAAAATTCAAAGATAACTAGTGGCTTTGAAGCTGCTGTCCTTGAGGCAGATCTAGCAGCAATCGTTTGAATTTCAAACAGCGTCCGGCCGTATATCTGACGTAAACTCTGAAATGAGCTGAACTCTGGTGTAACCATGTAAAAGCACACATCATTCACATTCTGTTTGATGAATATATCTCCTGTTGTTCTTAAGAGAATTAGATTATTGTGATAAGAGTGTTCTATAAATACTGTGTGTGTGTGTGTGTGTGTGTGTGAGTCTGTGTGTGACTCTGTGTGTGTGTGTGTGTGTGTGTGTGTGAGTGTGTGTGTGAGTCTGTGTGTGACTCTGTGTGCGTATGTGAGTGTGTGTGTGAGTCTGTGAGTGTGTGTGTGAGTCTGTATGTGACTCTGTGTGTGTATGTGAGTGTGTGTGTGACTCTGTGTGTGTGTGTGAGTGTGTGTGTGTGTGTGTGAGTCCGTGTGTGACTGTGTGTGACTGTGTGTGTGTGTATGTGAGTGTGTGTGTGAGTCTGTGTGTGACTGTGTGTGACTCTGTGTGTGTGTATGTGAGTGTGTGTGTGACTCTGTGTGTGTGTGTGTGTGTGAGTGTGTGTGTGTGTGTGAGTCCGTGTGTGACTGTGTGTGTGTGAGTCTGTGTGTGTGTGTATGTGAGTGTGTGTGTGAGTCTGTGTGTGACTCTGTGTGTGTGTGTGAGTGTGTGTGTGTGTGTGTGTGAGTCCGTGTGTGACTGTGTGTGTGAGTCTGTGTGTGTGTGTGTATGTGAGTGTGTGTGTGAGTCTGTGACTCTGTGTGTGTGTATGTGAGTGTGTGTGTGAGTCTGTGTGTGACTGTGTGTGACTCTCTGTGTGTGTGTGAGTGTGTGTGTGAGTCTGTGTGTGTCTGTGTGTGACTGTGTGTGAGTGTGTGTGTGTGAGTCTGTGTGTGACTGTGTGTGTGTGTGAGTCTGTGTGTGACTCTGTGTGTGTGTGAGTGTGTGTGTGTGTGTGAGTCCGTGTGTGACTGTGTGTGACTGTGTGTGTGTGTATGTGAGTGTGTGTGTGAGTCTGTGTGTGACTGTGTGTGACTCTGTGTGTGTGTATGTGAGTGTGTGTGTGAGTCTGTGTGTGACTGTGTGTGACTCTCTGTGTGTGTGTGAGTGTGTGTGTCTGTGTGTGAGTGTGTGTGTGTGAGTCTGTGTGTGACTGTGTGTGTGTGTGTGTGTGTGTGTGTGTGACTGTGTATGTGTGTGAGTCTGTGTGTGACTGTGTGTGTGTATGTGAGTGTGTGTATGTGTGTGCTTCAGAGTCCTTCTATTAAACACAAACATGGCTCATTCAGTGAGAATTTAGAATGGTTACTATCTAGAATTGGCTTATTTATGTAGAAATGACATAAAAGCTCCATTAAAGTAGTCCATATGACTCTTGCATTTTATTCCAAGTCTCTTGAAGACATACGCTATCTTTGTGAATCTCAAAAGGCTGTTTAATAAGTAAATATACAGTCTGCATGTGCAGTGTGCTTCAGTAAGTGAGTGCTGCTCTGTTGACACACACTCACAGCATGCCCGGGGCTCATGATGTAATGCTATTTTTAGTTTTCAGAGCGGCACACAATATGTGAGCGCTAAACACGAACTACATCTCAGATGTAGATGCTCGATAGTTCGGTTCACTCATAACATGCATCGAGAATGGCACCAGAGGAGAATTTCACCACATTTTGAATAAAAAGCATGAACTAGTCTACATACACACACTCAAAGCACTTCCGGAGTGTTCCACCAAAATAAAAGCATGAGAGCCGAGCGTGACTGATTCAGTTTTTGATGTGTAACTAGTAGCACCTAAAAAAAACGTTTTCTACAGCCAATAGTTTTCCTAATAATTAATGTCCTCATATGTGGACAGCGGGACTAATTTGTGAAATTTTAAATATTATCAAGCTATAGAAAGTCAGATTGTTAATTATGTTCCCAGGAGTGTTGAATATTCATGTTTTTGAGATGTTACAGACATTACATCAGAAATTAGCATAATTAATTCTGATTCAAAGTAATGTCCAGCATCATCCAATCACTGTCAACCATGTTAAAATAAAAGGATACATTATAAATTCTGAATCTATGTACTGATTATCATTGTCACATGTCTGTCAAACATGTTGAGTGATCCAAACATCATCTGCAGCCTGAAACTGAACTTTTGATCAGATTTTAGGAGTGAATGCACTTAACTGCATAGAGAGCTATAGGATGCTCCCTTGCTCCCTATTTAGTGAATGACTTAACCTCCAGTGTGCTGTCTGTCTGCACTGGTCTCAGAACAGTTTGAAATGCACCTTATTTTCATCCTAACTCCATATAAAGCCTCTGAACGCATTTTCTTTCCCTCAATGTGATAATGTACAGTAAATATAGGATTTATAATGAAAACATTGTGCTATTGTACACATTAGTGTACATTGTGTTTATCAGCGTGACGTTTCTTGATAAATCACTCACATTTTAAAAATGGCATATCGGATGAAACTAGAGACTCTAATCTTTTGACTCAAACAGGTTTCAATGTAAAAACTTAATGAGGTTTCTTACCAGATGTAGTTTTGTTGGCATTTCTCCCAAACACAAACTCCGCTGTGATCAGCGCCATGTTGTTTAATCACATGACTCCACATGTCAAAGTTTAACCCTTTACTAACAGCACAGAGTCTCCTGAACTGAGATCAGCCAGTTTAAATGACATGTGAATGGATCTTTTGAAGGTAGCTGCCTATGTAGGGAGTAGACAGCAAGACAGTTCCCTAGAGTTTGAAAGAGAGCAGCAGTGTCTCTCTCACAGATCTATCTTCACATCAGATATTGGATCTCTGTCTTTCTGTCTCTGGTTCGGTTTGTCAGGAAATTGATGGATCGCTGTGAGAGAGAGAGAGCTTAAATTTTTCATCTGTGGCTGATTTGGATTCATCATTGGAGAACAGACTGGCCTTTTTAACAATCCTGCTCAAGTGAGATGCTCTCTCAGATATCGGCTCTAATTGGACACTCGATTCGTGACTGGAAATCTGATGCCAGAGGAAGAAACCTGTCCCAAAGACACAGGGGCTACTCACAGAATGAACTGCTCCTGATGATAGTTTCGATTATTTGCATGCACTGTCTGTGTTGTTTGAGCACTCAGTTCACTAAAAGAATTATGTAAATCATGTAAAGGCACAAAGGTGGCCAAAAATTAGATGACGTTTTTAAGGTTAACGCTCTGTGGAGTTTTAAATCAACAAAACCGACCTCCCTACTCTAAACCTTAAACCTAACCGACAGTGTCAGAAAAAGCAAATGTGAGACCTTTGTTTAGCTGTGGTGCAGTGGTTTTGTTTATCAGAGTGTGTCAGTGGTTGTGTGTCTGTGCTGGTGTTGTTCATCTTCTACACTGTTATTCCCAGCAGTCGCAGCAACAACAACAAGACCAATTAAGGTGAGTTTTCCAATGTATTCATGCGTTCGCTGCCCTCCAAACACCTCTCTCTCGGGAGGCAATGTGAGATACTGAATTCTCCTCTCTAAATCAGGACAATAGCATCCTGTTGGGCATTTCTATCAGTCTGCGGGGCATCTTTACTAGATATTTACATTCACAGACTGTGCAAAACACACTGCCAGAATGCTAGGGTGGCTGACAGGGCGCTTCTATGCGATTCGCCCGTTTAATCGTCCGCCAGGTGACAGACAGCAATCAGATCAATCAAGAAACATGATTAAATATATATTGGCCCCAAATAAACCTGGGAGCCTGTAACTGATTGAAGACTAGGATATAAAACACAATGCAGTATTTGCTCGACAGCCGAATGCATTGTGATTTGTAGTTTTTCAGATTCATGTGAGAGAACACTGAAATCAGACACATAGACAGGTTAGTGTACGGGCGTGTTTGATGTATTCCTCGTTTCTTCCGTCTTCCTCTGAAAATAAAATAAAACTGAAAACAAAACCCTGGATCATGAGGGTTATATTTAAATGAGCTCTTCATTAGCATGTAAAAGATGCTTCAGTGACTTTGACAAACAACTGAGCTCATTCTTCATTTCAAAACAAACATTTAAACGTAACTATCGTTTTGGTTTAGATGTACAGCTTCAATGTCTCTGCATCTCTATGTATTAGGTGTTGAACGATTACTGATTACTTTTTTATAGTCGACTAGTCGAGCTCATTAGTAGAGTTGAATTCAACTAGTCTGATTGGACGTTTCAGTAATACTCATCAGGAAAGCACTGCCCTAATTGGTCATAAAACCGCCACCTGCTGTGGTCTAGTTGACTAGTCGAGGCGACATTTTCAACTACATTAGTTCTAGTTGACTAATCTATGTCTACTATTCACGACACTTTTCTACACACTGCTGCCACCGTAATATCCCACAGGAGACAGAATAGTGTCTCTTGTTCACAGCGTGTTTACTGGACTCTTGAGATGGGCAGATTCGCTGGACGTGTCTTAAATGAAGCATTGCAGCAGCACTGCATCATTTTTATTGATTCCCTCCTGGCTAAAAACAATGTGAGAATGAATTTCCAGCCTGAGCAGATCTCACTGTCTACTGTCAGTGTGGATGAATAAGAGCAACTGGACACATAAACACAGAGAATAAACATCACCTTCATTATATAAAGTTATATACTTGTGTTTATATGTATACCTAATTATATATACTGTATATATATATATATATATACAATGTACACCTGCATCAAACGGATGCTTTTGGAGCATCTCACTTCGGTTACATCGCGTCATAAACATACTGTTTTTTAGGTCGCTGGATCAAGGTAAACATAGTTTAATACTTAGAAAAACACATTTTAAAATCCCTAAATTCAGATTTGCGCTCCATCAGGCTGTTTTTAATGCAAGAACGTGTCCTCATCTTGTGCTGTCTGTTGTCGGCAAGTGTGGTTTGTTCTCTGTATAAGCTCAGCGTTACCTATACAGCTGAAGTTTCGCTTACTGCCCCCTGGAGAAAAAAGGTGGTACCTCAAGCTTGAATTGCTCAGGAATCATCCTTATTACGGACCGGGGACATGATTAACTGCATTATTTAAAAAAAAAATGTGTTTTTATAATTAATTGCACTGGATTAACGCATTAAATTGTTTGTGTGTGAGTGTGTGTGTGTGTGTGTGTGTGTGTGAGTGAGTGAGTGTGTGTGTGTGAGTGTGTGTGTGTGTGTGTGTGTGTGTGTGAGAGAGTGTGTGTGTGAGTGTGTGTGTGTGTGTGTGTGTGTGTGAGTGTGTGAGTGTGTGTGTATGTGTGTGTGTGAGTGAGTGTGTGTGTGCGTGTGTGTGTGTGTGCGTGTGTGTGAGTGTAAGTATATGTGTGAGTGTGTGTGTGTGTGAGTGCGTGTTTGTGTGTATGTGTGTGTGTGAGCGTGTGTGTGTGTAAGTGTATGTGTGAGTGTGTGTGTGTGTGTGTGAGCGTGTGTGTGTGTAAGTGTATGTGTGTGTGTAAGTGTATATGTGTATGTGTGAGTGTGTGTGTGAGTGTGTCTGTGTGAGTGTGCATGTGTGTGCACGTGAGTGTGCATGTTTGTGTGTGTGAGTGTGTGTGTGTAAGTGTATGTGTGAGTGTGTGTGTGTGTGTGTGTAAGTGTATGTGTGAGTGTGTGTGTGTGTGTGAGCGTGTGTGTGTAAGTGTTTATGTGTATGTGTGAGAGTGTGTGTGTGAGTGTGCATGTGTGTGCGTGTTTGTGTGTGTTGATGTGTGTGTGTGTGTGAGTGTGTGTGAGTGTGTAAGTGTATGTGTGAGTGTGTATGTGTGAGTGTGTGTGTGTGAGTGTGTGTGTGTGTGTGTAAGTGTATGTGTGAGTGTGTGTGTGTGTGTGAGTGTGTGTGTGTGTGTGTGTGTGTAAGTGTATGTGTGAGCGTGTGTGTAAGTGTATATGTGTATGTGTGAGTGTGTGTGTGAGTGTGTCTGTGTGAGTGTGCATGTGTGTGCACGTGAGTGTGCATGTTTGTGTGTGTGAGTGTGTGTGTGTGTGAGTGTGTGTGTGTAAGTGTATGTGTGAGTGTATGTGTGTGTGTGTGTGTGTGTAAGTGTATGTGTGAGTGTGTGTGTGTGTGTGAGCGTGTGTGTGTAAGTGTATATGTGTATGTGTGAGTGTGTGTGTGTGAGTGTGCATGTGTGTGTGTGTTTGTGTGTGTTGATGTGTGTGTGTGTGTGAGAGTGTGTGTGAGTGTGTAAGTGTATGTGTGAGTGTGTATGTGTGAGTGTGTGTGTGTGAGTGTGTGTGAGTGTGTAAGTGTATGTGTGAGTGTGAGTGTGTAAGTGTATGTGTGAGTGTGTGTGTGTGTGTGTGTGAGTGTGTGTGTGTGTGTGTAAGTGTATGTGTGAGTGTGTGTGTGAGTGTGTGTGTGTGTGTGTAAGTGTATGTGTGAGCGTGTGTGTAAGTGTATATGTGTTTGTGTGAGTGTGTGAGTGTGCATGTGTGTGCGTGTTTGTGTGTGTGAGTGTGTGTGCATGTGTTTGTGTGTGTGAGTGTGTGTGTGTGTGTGTGTAAATTATATTGACTGAACTGTTTGTTTGGTTGGCTGTTACTTTTATGACTTTGAATTTCAAACAAGGAGATGTGAAAACTGTGTCATTATTTACTTGCCCTCATGTTGTTTAAGAGCCTTATTATGTAATTATAATAATTATCTATTCATAGTTATACCTTAGAGTATAATGCATTATAACACAAGCAACATCCAATTTTATCTGCAGAAGTTATATTATATAATAGTTATGCTTTATGTAAAGTAACAAAAGCAATGTCTTCTTATAAACATCCATAAGATATTTTTAAGTGGTTATAAGCATTAAGTCATGCTGGAAGTTATATACAGTACACATGCACAAAATAGAAAATACATACCCACTACAAGATATACACTCAGTATATATATATATTTATGAATTTAACATTACTGCAATTTTAGTTGATTTAAAATGTCTCTTTTCAGGTTTATACATGTAATATTGCTTGGTAATTAGGTAATACATGCTACAAGTATACTACAATCTTAGCGAAATATTTTCCAGATAATTAGGGATTTCCGTGTGCAATAAGTGTCATTTCCGCCTAGGTGGAACGTCGCAACAAAAACATATAAAATGAGTCTGATGTCTTTTGTGATTGCCATATCTTGAGTACTCAAATTTTAGAGGATCACCATGGAGTCGGTCACCAAAGTCTGTGCACAAAAAATGAAATTAAAGCGGCAGAAACTGATGTAATCAATAAAAATGCAAGATATTATTATGTTTGCTCTCAAAGTCTGTGGGCATGTAGTTTCTCGATTTGTGACACTTTTACTCAATAACTGGATTCAACATGTTTCTGAGATTCAGTGAACACCACAGTTTTAATAATAACCATATATCAATAAATCAAGTAATTTATGTGAAAATACATTTTAATTTGAGCTAATAAAAGTTTGAGTTCACTAGCACCAGTGCTAACACCTGAGAAAGGAAGTGCTGCACTGTAGAAACACGGCACCTTGAGACTGTGAGAGACTCAATCGGTTTGGCAGCTGCAAAACAACATTCAGAGAATTATTGCTCTCTATTGGATATTTCTCACTTAAGACCATATTTCACATATAACTGGCCTAAATAAATGACCTCTTGCTCTCTGGAGCCTCTCCTGGTGATACTGAACACCTCACACAAGGCTGTGACCTGCTGTGACCCCATCTATACTGGAGGACTTTCATACTGCTCTGGAACTGATTTGGGATCAGCTGTAATTTCCCCCGGTGGCCAGCAGGAAGACTCTGGCAAAGGAAGGTTTGATGTGAATACTAACTAACCAGCAGCCATCACAAAGTTCAGAATACTGTGCTGTTTTATACAGAACGTCAATAGGTTTAACACACCCTCTGGCCGTTACCGATCACAGGGCAAAGAATAAAAGTGTCCACGAAAACCTTTAAGAAATCATGACCGTAGGTTGAAATAAGATGAGGTGAAGAAATATGTGAAGTTAGGGGTACAGTGTGAAACTTGGCTGTTCTGGAGCACAAACAGAAACGTTTAATACTATTAGAAGTTTGATCAAGTCAGTATGAGCAATAGTAATAGAAATGCTTTTACTGCTAATAACAAGTTTAAAAATGTTTTATCTGTGTGTATGGACATCTGTGGCTTAATGTCCCTTTAGAAGTTGATCACCTTGGAAACACAGACATACTGTGAGGAAGAGCGAGCTGCAGTATGTGACCTTTCACAAAGTTCACGTCTGCAGGAAATATATTCCTCATGAAGGATTAGCACAGATTCACTGGACAAATGTGTGCAACTCCATCCGTCGAGCGGTCAATACTCTCTAACAGATGACCGGACACATCTATCATCCCCTGAACTCTCTGTCATCTCACCGATTCAAGCTAGTGTTTGTGTGAATTACATTTGTAATGTTTTTTTCAATAATTAAATTGATCCGGACAAAAAATCAGCGTCACATCACTGACCAGAAATAGTCTAACTCCTGTAAATCTGAGCATAACTTGACTTCAACATGACTTTGTCCTCCACTAGAACTCTCCAGAACTGCAGAAAACATGTTCAATATTAGTCATTCAAACTGCTATTTTTAATCTGATATGCAGGAACAAAACATCTTCTACATTTCAATCAGTGACAATGGTGTGCGCAGACTATTGTTTTGTTTTAATTGCTGCTCAAACTACAACTCAAACTGTGAAAATAATTGACCAAGCTCAGAACTGTTCCAGTAGTCAATGAAAATGGCAATTTGGCAAAATATATAATTAAGAAAGCTCAAATAAATGTTACAACAGATTGAAAATAATTGTGTCCAACAAATGAACCAAACAAAAGAAACAAAAACTGTGGTTTGTCACTTTACATATCAGTCAGATGGTTTCTTCCAGTCTAAAGCCACATCCACACTAACCCATTAGTTGGAAACCTCTGTTTTCAGTTTCTGAACATCATTCTTTTCCAAAATGTGCAGTTATGGGAAAGTGTTTCCAAAAGTCTCTTCTTTCAATGGAGGAAAATGCCATTCGGTGTGGATGAAAGTCATAAATGTGGCAAAATCAATGCGTTTTCAAACGGAAATGGATTATTGTGCTCTAAGGCCACACCCAAACTGATATGGGTTTGTTTGAAAACGCATTAATTTCACTACTGTTATGCCTCTAGAATACTAGAACGGGGTTTTCCTCCACCAAAAACTGAGTTTTTCGAAAACGCTCTACATTAATTAACACATTCTTTGGAAAATGATGATGTTCAGAAAATGAAAATGGAGATTTCAAACGAAAAAGATTACAGAAATAAAATGATGTAGTGTAATCAGTAACTGCAGCACATCGCTCAGGGAATACATTGCACAGCTATACAGATGTGTTTTCTGTCTGGACTAGTATGTGGCTAATGTTGGGGCACACCTGACCTCTTCTGGAAGCTTTTTCCAGCTGTGGGTAGCATAATACTAAACACTGTCTCACTTTACAATGCACTGGCACAGAGAGTCTATAGGGCTGTAGTCGTTTGGCGATAGGTCTATATAGATCTGGGTGTCGTCTGCATAGCTATGGCACGCAATTTGGTTCTTTTTCATAATTTGGCCTAGTGGGAGCATATATAGGTTGAACAGGAGCAGTGCCTTGTGGGACTCCACACGTCACAGATGTCCACTCAGATTCATAGTTACCTATGTTCACATAGTAACCCCTCTCTTCTAGATATGACCTGAACCAGTTGAGGACCGTCTCAGAGAGCCCTACCCAGTTTTCCAATCTGGGCTGCATTTCCCAAAAGCACCGTAAGCCTAAGTAGCTCGTAAAAACCATTGGTGCCAATGGCCTCTACGATCAACTTAAGCTTACAATGCTTTTGGGAAACACAGCCCTGTGTTTGGAGAATGTTGTGATCAACAGTGTCAAAGGCAGCACTGAGATCTAATAATACCGGCACTGATAGTTTGCCTGAATCAGTATTTAGCTGAATATCATTAAGGATCTTTATGAGCGCCATCTCTGTGTTGTGATGCGGTCGGAAACCAGACTGGAAATTGTCCAAGCAGCCATTTGAGATTAAGAATTTGTTCAGCTGATTGAAAACAACCTATTCAATGATCTTGCCATGGGACTATAGACAGACACATATATAATTACAGTACTGCATCGGCTTCAAAACATCTCATTCATGAGCGCTGAAACTAATAATGACTTTAATATCTAAACTGTTGAAGACAAACAGGGGTGATTAGCATCGACTTAATGTAAGATCTTAAAGTCTCTGAAAAGTTAAATACTGTATTCAGCGGTGTCCATTAGACCAGAGGATGGAAACGGATCAATATACGGATGACAGGTATGAATTGATTTCACTGGACTGATGCAGGTACAGTTGACAGGCATGTGTGAGGTAAAGTGCCAGTGTGTGTGTGTGTGTGTGTGTGTGTGTGTGTGTGTGTGTGTGTGTGTGTGTGTGTAAAATCCATACTGCACAGCCCCTCCACAGTCTGAAATCCATTTGGGAGATTCACATCAATCACTGATCCAACACGAGCTTCCTGAGAGTGGCTCTTGAGTGGAAACTCCTGACCCTTAATGGAGTGACTGAAGATCCTGAGAAAGCTACAGACTCAACAGACAAATGTGTTTCTGAAGCTCTGAGCTTATTTAAGATCTGCAGAAGACAGAACAGCACTGTGAGCCCAACAGGAGAGTTTGGTCAGGAAACCGAAAGCCAAAGATTTCACATTATTCCATCATGTTTTATGTGTGTTTGACATTCATCCCAGCAGAGCTGAAACTTGGGAAGTATGTGGTAACACTAAACCATTTCACATTATTGTGCCATGTGCCAATGGGAGAGTAGAGACAGCTGAGCTACAGATATCTCAACAGGTAGAACACAGCGCTCAAGGTCATGGGTTCAGTTCCCTAACAACATACACATTACGATTACATGCACTTTAAAATTTGATTTCAGTCAGAAAAAAACAATAATTAGTCTTTTTAAAATGTCATGAAAATGCTTTGATCTGTATCAGTTTTTGCTTAGTCAGACTGACAGACTTAGATAATGCTCGACTTGACCGCTCTGTTGCTCACTGCAAAATTAGGCTTGGAATCGGTTCCAAAAAGAATCGATTCCGAGGCGTCGGGAATCGAGAATCGACTCGAAGTGTTGGAGATTCCTTTCGGGGAAACCGGTTGATATTTTTGATGTGTTTATTTCCTTGACTACTGAACTACACATTTCAGAAGCCTAACAGCACTAATACAATTTACAAAATGATTATAAAATGACTGCATCTTAACGATCATCAACCTGACCATTGTAGTCCGCTCTCCACATACCCCCATCGCCCAACTCAGGCCGGAGACCTCTCTGGTCTGAGCCTTACTCCCCCCCATTTCTGGAGAGGAGCCACTGCCCTATCGGCCGACCCAGAGCCGGATGGTTTTCCCCGCCTCTGTGAATCCGGAACAGCTCTAGGGAAAGGAGAGGGGGAGGGAGGAGCGAGAGAGAAAGAGAACGAGAAAGAGCGAGAGAGAGGGGGAGAGAGAGAGAGAGGAAGAGAAAGAAGGGAGAAAAAAACAAAAACTTGTTGGCTCCCGGACACGCCACCCACTCAGTCCTCAGCCAGCTGGTCCACTTCCGAACACGATGCCCGGCGAAGGCACTGGTCTCGCTCAGCCATCCCTTTCGGTAGCCTGCCGATGAACCCTTTGCGTCTCACCAGATCGTGTATCCTTGGCACCGCGTTCTTGAGCCAGCAGCGAGGTCTCCAGGACAGTGTGATCTTCCTCCAATTTTCCCAGGTTTTTGCACCAGTGTAATAGGGTTCAATGGAAAAGAGGAGGTGGGAACCGGACGAAGCATCAAAGTAATGTTTTTAATAAACTTAAACACAAAGACAATAAAAAATAACGCATACAGGGCAGCTGCCTGTAGCTCTCTCTCTCCCGAACTGCCGCATCTCGTTGCACCTATCCCTCTCCTCGGCTGATTAGCCCGATTGGGGGCCGGGCATGTGTGCGTAGCCGCCTCCTTGTCACATGGACAATTACTGTACATTATAATATATAAACCTCTTTCTAAACAAAAACTCATGAGGGATAACAGACAATCTCAATGTAGGTTAAATGGTGCTTTTAAGATTATTTTCGGTAGTTCTTGGAAATACAGGCACATCTACACAAACTTGCCTCAAATTTATCTCATGGGATTCAAGTGTTGTACTTTGGTATGTGCATATAGACCCTGAT
The DNA here is from genome assembly GCF_019703515.2 of Myxocyprinus asiaticus. Lineage (NCBI taxonomy): Eukaryota > Metazoa > Chordata > Actinopteri > Cypriniformes > Catostomidae > Myxocyprinus > Myxocyprinus asiaticus. The sequence goes on along the minus strand of NC_059345.1, from coordinate 824,530 downwards.
TTAATCTTAGAGTGGAGCTATTAATAGTAAGCCTACATTTAATTCATGCTATTATAAATAGTGCAAAGTACGCTTTGTAGTGAGCTGTTTATTATGACATATAACTTTATCCTCCCGTTTTTTTTCGGTATTGAAAAAGAATAGAAAAAATGAGTCTGGAATCGACTCTTGGAAATGATTCCATCGATTCCAAAACCAGGAATTTCTTGACAAGCAAAATGGTATAAGATATTGAGTCTTATTTTCAGAGAACTCTAACCAAATTTGCCGTGGTTTATGCTAAAAACTAGAAAAACACTATTTGCCAATGGGGTAAGAACAATACACTTGTTTCCCCTTTGAATCAAGTTTTTTTCTATTTGTTATGACCTTACTGGCAAATCGTTTTTTTCTAGTTTTAAGCACACGTTACTAAATTCAGTTAGTTTTCTTTCAAAACAACACTTTATATCTCATGCCATTTTGCTCGTCATATTGTTTACAATATTTTACTGGAAAACAAGACAAAATTAAGAAAATATTTGTTCCACCACCGCTCCTTTTACCATGATGATTCAGATGGATTTCTCTTTTTTTGCTTTAATCTATGATGTGTTTCAAATTTATTGCATATACAACCAACATTTGGGAAGCGATTATTTTGACCGGGCCTCACTTTAATCCAGATTTGTACTTTTATTAAAGAAAAGGAGGGACGAGTCAGAATTAATTTTTGCGGTAATCAAAATTTTGCCACAAATACTGTCGATTGACCTTAACTTGTATTGAACCTGAAAAACAAACAAACAAACAAAACTCTTATCTTACTATTTCCAGGATTTATTTATTTTCATTTATTCAGTTTAGTGTAGAACCATATAAAATACATTAGCATGACAAACTGAAATCTTCCAGCTATTAAAATGAGAGAATAGGATCTTTCCCACTGCAGGGACTAAAGCACGTTTTAGGTACTTTTCCCCGGGACTAGTACTTTTCGCACCTGAGGAACTATAGTTCCTCTGAGCCATTTTAAGGGACATTTTTGGCTCCGACTCTGGGGTAGGTACTTTCGGGACATATAGAGACTATTGGAGGTACTGCAGCCTGTGATTGGTCAAAAACCTATGACACACAAAGCATTGACTAACACAAGGAGTGCACAGCCACCATTTGTAAAAAACAAAACAAAAAAAGAAACAACAACTTGTAGCTGCTAGCATGCTACTCAGAGAATTGCACTAATTTTACAATTCCCTTAACAGAAATAACATCTAACAAACATCTAAAGAGAATCACAGTATGACTTCATCGGGATACACGAGTTTTCATCGCATCTGTACTGTTTGTACTGTGTGACTATACAAACTATAAAGCGATTTCAGGATTACTATATGGAATTTTCCTGGGATGACGGATATATATAATCAGATGTTTATCGGACAAAACAGCCTTAACGAAAGTGTACCTCTGATCCTGGCGTCCTCCGTTGGTGTTGTTGATTTTGTTGTTGCTATTGAATCACACGTACAAACAATGTCAGAAGAAAAATGGTCGATACTAGATGACGTCACTATGGGGGCTACTTCTGCGGGTGCGAATGCAAGAGGGCAAAGTCTCCTCGGGTGTCCCATTCATCATAATAGTTCTCATCTAGAAAGTTACTAAGGGAAAAGTACCAGTACTGTAGGTGGGAAAATGCCTAAAAATCTAAGAGCTGGAAGTAAGAATGGATTAGATAGTGTGAGAGAGAGTTCTTGTTGTATCTGTGTTTTTCCATCTGTAATCAGAAGAGAAATAAAACACGCCTCATCAAGCACTGCTTTAATTACTGTAGTGAAATGTGAAGGGCAGACTCTCCGTGGGTTGCCAGATCTGCCTTCATAACCTCTGAGCGGGGTGAAAACAGAGGTGATGGCATCTCATTGGGTAATTACACACAGTAAAACAGTTTCTCCGCACACACGCCAACACACACACACCCTCAGGAGCAACCAATCACGCGTAGCCAGAGAGCAATTCTTTATGGGTGTCGATTTGCCCTCGTGTCATCTGAAACTAAATCAAGAGTTTAAAGAGGGAACATTCTGTCCACCTGAAGGCTCGATTCTGCCACGACCTGATATTAGACGAAACACAAGAGTCGAGCCAGAGAAAAACTCAAGCATAAATTCAGTTTTTGCCACGTGTTTGACAATGATGATCATTGATCATTTATATTGATCATAATAATTTTCCACAGTGACTTCTATTCTGTAATGCTGATTAAAAGTACACTGCAAAAAAAAAATCAATTTTGCGAAGAGATTGCCTACATCACGCTGGCTCTGTGATTTCCCTGACAACTAAAGCCATTCATTCCTGCACAATATCAGATAGCTTTAAAACGTAGACTATACCAGCTATATACGGTTGCCAGATTTCCATCTTCGTGAAACCGTGAGTGAAAGGTGAAAGCTAATTCTGCGTTGGACATGAAAATGCATCTTGAAACTGAACTGTCCACTTGACAACCGGACTAGAAACCCTAGTCATACATTTTTTTTTTTTAATCTAAAATAGTAAGTAAAAGCTCAGATTATTTCCAATAATTAATTCTCTAGCAATCGATAACCTAGCAGTGGAGTTCTGGCAGGGGTGGACTGGGAAGAGAAATCGGCCCAGGATTTTACATAGAAACTGGCCCAAAAGTTGTTGAGCAGGGGGGGCGTATCGCTGCCCCCTTCGGCATATCGCTGTGCCGTTTTGTGGGCCGTTCTGCATAACGCGGCAGCTCATTTCAGCTTATCGCGGCCGGCCCGGTTCTCCCGATGGCCAGTCCGCCCCTGATCGGCACCAAAGTGTGTCGGCCCACCAGGAAAATACCCGGTATGCCAGATTACCAATCCAGCCCTGAGATCTGAGAACACGAACAGTTAGACTCGAGTCTGAAACTGAACATGCATCATTGGAACACATGATAAGAAAACCGTGTATGTTCACATTCGCTAACAAAAATCCAATTAAGTCCAATAAATATATCAAACAGTTCACTAACAGATGTGTAATGATAGAGTTGTATTTATGGCGCTAAAGGTGACTAATGATGTTATTTTCGATTATTTATGAGAAAAAGAGTTTTTCCATTTTTTTTGGAGATGCATGCCTTTTATCAGGTATTTAATAAATTGTTTTGTTTTTTTAACTATCAGCCGATTAATTTGTCATCTGCTTTTTCTTTCACCTTTATCGTTATCGATATCAAATCCAATATAATTCAACCTCTAAAACCAATAATGAATGTCTGTGGAGCCAGATGTGTTAAAAGCAGAAATATGCAGCTTGTATTTTTGTTCAAAAACACTTCTTCAGTACAAATGTCTGTCATTTGAGCTGTAAAGTGTTTAAATTGTCCCTTTGTGGCAGAACTACTTTTCTAAGTGGATTACCTTCTAATTATAATTCACTGATATAATTTCTGTGGGTGGAGCTTCTTCATGTAGATTTTCCACCATTTTCAATTCAGTCGAAAACATATTTTTCAAACCCATCCTATACTGCACTTTGTGTCCAAACTTCACTAAATTGCATCAGATCATCTTAAGACCATGTGGTTCAAGAGTTACAAATGTTTTAATACACCAAATTGTATTCGTCATTCTCATGTTGTCATCAACCAATTTGACGGTGAGGGCACCATAAACATGTAATACGCTCTTAATACCGCTTTGATGTATTAACATTAAACTTGCTGTGCATCACTGCCACAAAACCCTGAGCATAAAAGACCAGTTTGGTGACAAAATACATAAAACATGGCTTAAAAGAGTTATATAACTTTGGAAAAACTTTCTATGAGTTCATAATTCTTCATAGCTTGTATTTCTGGAGGCCTGCAGAAAACTGTGATTAACGATTGTAAACATCCGCTATAAACCTTTCATAAATACATCACTTATTATTATCATTCTTACACAGTACTGTGATTATTGCATATTTAAAACATCTATTTACAGCATGTCTGCAGGACTTCCATTATAAGTGTATTAGTGTGCATGTGTGTCCTGTTTGTTTTTAAAATATTAGTAAACACTATAGATATAACCTCCACCCTATCAGACAATAACTGGCATTTGGGAAATGATCATTTTGCCAAACTTTGTGATTTGAATTGTAATGATAATCATTTATCATCTTATATTGCTGTGCTGCTCAGCATGTCCCGCACACAAGCGCTAGAGGGCGCCGCTTGCTCACGCAGCGCTGAATGAAGCGGTGAATGCAGACTGTCAGATTATAGATCTATATAATTAAAATAATAAGATTTCTCTTAAAAACCAACATGAATCATGAATCGTCCTAATGTTTGAAAAATCTTCTTTTTTTTTTTGCCATATGCCCAGCCCTTATTCAAAGGGACAAATCAAGTACTGACATACTAAATGCACTAGGATAACAGTGATATGTTGTGTATAGGGGCGTGGCTAAAAGGAGGGTGGTGCCTATTGCTTGTGAGTGACACACATTTTGGCCAATAGCATGCCACATCAGGTTTGATTCACAGATGTAAACTATAATGCTGAATATCTATAAATATTCATGTGAAACGCTCAAGGCATCGGCACAAATGTTGTTGAATTGTTCATCAACACAGACATTATTGAATGCTAGTTCAAGTGAGGAAAACATTTGATGAAATACAAGTCTTTCGAGTCCAGCCTGATCTCACATAAAATTCGGCAAGTGTGTGCCGATTTTTCTTTAGCCGAAATCGGTTAACGTTGACAGAATTTGAAAACACTGCCCCCAGAGGCTAAAGCGGTAAGTGTTTCAGAGCATATAAACAAGTGTGACATCCATTTATAACCAGGAGAGGTCGCCAGAGGCCAGTTGTAAAAAGAGTTGTTTTCAGCTGAACAGGGTGTAAAACAGTGAAGAGAAATGCTTTTTTTATTTAATCTCCACCTCAACCAAAACCCAGATCTAACCCTAACCATTAGTAGAGACAAAATGCAATGTTAAGGATAAAAACCTCCTTATTACGCTTGTGACTGTTTAAACAAATGTGATTACTTCCTCGTTTGATTGGGGATTGAACTGTGGTCTCCCATGCAACTGACGCAACGCGCTAACAGTCGTGACATGAGGGAAAGTAACTGTTGTTGAGCCGTTCCAAATATGTCCGATGGGAGATAGTCAGCATACTGTTACCAACCCTAGGGTACCGGAACTTTCGGAAACTTCCCGTATGATCACGTTGTCAAGTCCAACGTCAATAATAATTAATTAGTAGATGAGACAGTCGCGCTGTGGATTCAGAACTGTCTGCGTTTGATTTAATCATTTCAAGTTTGGCGTGTTACATGTAAGACAAGTGCCTCAAAGACTGATCATTCAATGTACACACCTCATTCTCTCAGTGTGTGTTTGACAATATAAATGACACACTCAGTGTGAAATGAGCTCTGTTTGTGATTGTCCTTGAAGAGGATGGTATTTCACATCAATTTAACCAATCAGCATCCGTTCTCAGAGCAGACTCGTATGATCTCTGATCAGATATGAACAATCGTTTGGGATATCTCTCTAGCACAAATATCAGACATGGAATAATATAAACCCATGATCTATATAACAAATGTTTAGAATATTCAGCAGTATTATGTGTCAGAGTTTAGGAGTGCACTAGCATATATCGTACACAACCTTACACAACTGTTTGTTTCGAACACGAATCGAACTACATCATCCAGAACGAATCATCCAACGAACACAACACAACTAATTAACCGATGGGAAACTCAACCCTTAAACAAACAGCAGCGAGAGAGAGAGAAAATGAGCATGTTGAGTGTTTGAGAGATGTTAAAGATCAGCAGTATTGATTGTCTGACACACAGTGAAACTCCCAACAGAGAACAAGAACGTGATTCAAAACATGGACGGCACAGTTAGACACCTCTTCCTCCTCCTCCTCCTCCTCCTACTACACACACACACACACACACACACACACACACACACTGCTGAAGCAATGATCATTCACTGGACACAAAAGTATCTAGACACTTAAGCAACAGATTAAATTCTGACGTGTCATTGGATGTTTTGTTCTACAACATAAATAACACACTTTCAGACCTCCAACATGAATTTCGAAGCTGTACTGATTTAAATACTTTTATTTTAAAAACACATGGCGGCTTAAAAATTCACGTTTGCAGTATGAAAGTGTGTAATTTTCTGGTTCAGATTCAGTACACGAATCACGAATCGTTCTGCTTAATTCAGACTTCAGTTTAGAGGTCTGCAACCCGACCCCGGGTTTGGGTCAGTTTTGTAAGTACACTATATTGCCAAAAGTATTCGCTCACCCATCCAAATAATTGAATTCAGGTGTTCCAATCACTTCCATGGCCACAGGTGTATAAAATGAAGCACCTAGGCATGCAGACTGCTTCTACAAACATTTGTGAAAGAATGGGCCGCTCTCAGGAGCTCAGTGAATTCCAGCGTGGTACTGTGATAGGATGCCACCTGTGCAACAAGTCCAGTCATGAAATTTCCTCGCTACTAAATATTCCACAGTCAACTGTCAGTGGTATTATAACAAAGTGGAAGTGATTGGGAATGACAGCAACTCAGCCACGAAGTGGTAGGCCACGTAAAATGACAGAGCGGGGTCAGCGGATGCTGAGGCGCATAGTGCGCAGAGGTCGCCAACTTTCTGCAGGGTCAATCGCTACAGACCTCCAAAGTTCATGTGGCCTTCAGATTAGCTCTAGAACAGTGCATAGAGAGCTTCATGGAATGGGTTTCCATGGCCGAGCAGCTGCATCCAAGCCATACATCACCAAGTGCAATGCAAAGAGTCGGAATCAGTGGTGTAAAGCACGCCGCCACTGGACTCTAGAGCAGTGGAGACGCGTTCTCTGGAGTGACGAATCACGCTTCTCCATCTGGCAATCTGATGGACGAGTCTGGGTTTGGTGGTTGCCAGGAGAACGGTACTTGTCTGACTGCATTGTGCCAACTGTGAAGTTTGGTGGAGGGGGGATTATGGTGTGGGGTTGTTTTTCAGGAGCTGGGCTTGGCCCCTTAGTTCCAGTGAAAGGAACTCTGAATGCTTCAGCATACCAAGAGATTTTGGACAATTCCATGCTCCCAACTTTGTTGGAACAGTTTGGGGATGTCCCCTTCCTGTTCCAACATGACTGCGCACCAGTGCACAAAGCAAGGTCCATAAAGACATGGATGAGCGAGTTTGGTGTGGAAGAACTTGACTGGCCTGCACAGAGTCCTGACCTCAACCCGATAGAGCACCTTTGGGATGAATTAGAGTGAAGACTGCGAGCCAGACCTTCTCGTCCAACATCAGTGTCTGACCTCACAAATGCGCTTCTGGAAGAATGGTCAAAAATTCCCATAAACACACTCCTAAACCTTGTGGAAAGCCTTCCCAGAAGAGTTGAAGCTGTTATAGCTGCAAAGGGTGGGCTGACGTCATATTAAACCCTATGGATTAAGAATGGGATGTCACTTAAGTTCATATGCGTCTAAAGGCAGGTGAGCGAATACATTTGGCAATATAGTGTATGTCTTTGGGTTTCGGAGTTTGTAATTAATGAATAAATAAACAGACGTACCTAACTTGCTTTGTGCACGCGCTCTGTCTTACAGACGAGATAGGGGCCGTTCACATCGAACATGTTTTTGCGGACATATTCTCTGTTTTTGCATTGTTTTACTATGTAAACACGCACGGGACAGACGTTTTTGACTGTGTCATCATGTCTCGCTGTTTTTTCAGTGTCTCGTGCAGGACACCGTTTCAAGTTAAAAATGCATGTCGAGTCACCTGTGTTCCGTTTCATTTGTTGCACTTCATTTAGCTTCTTTTAGCACAGGTGTCACAAAGATTCGACGTTCTGAAGAAGTTCAGGAGGCAAAGAGGACTTCATGTTACACTGTTACACATGACTCCAGATTGTTCTTCATTCAGCATAGTATCAGCGTTTGATAAACGGTAAGCCAATTTTATTTTTCTTGCTTTTTTCTGTTCTGGTGTGCCGATGAGCCGCTGTGCCTTGTTAAAACTGTGTATGTTTACTGTTACTGTAGTTTCCATCCACTTTTTTGCGCTGTATTATTATTGACAAAGTGAAATTTGTGAAAATTGCTGTCTCCTGCTCATTTGATAAAATGGCGTGCGTGGTGTCATAAATAAATAAAAAATGTAAGTCGCATAATTTTGGTTTAGCACAAAAGAAATCGGCTCTTTTGCCGTTTCCATTCAGAATTGTGACTATATCACAAATGATGTACATTTTAGTGTTGTCAAAAGTACCGGTACTTCGGTACCAAGTTGGTACTACAATAAAAAGATGTAATGATACCCGTGTTTCTGCAGTACCGGTATTACCGAACACCAACTCTATCCGGTACCAGTGCGCAGTATGACTGACACACGACAGCTTTAATATGCTCACAGGCTTATTTTGAACGTGTGCTCTGTTACTCCTTTAACACTGAAACAGACAGTTAATCCAAGTGACATGTCCTAGTGTGATTTATTAAACCACTGAAGGCTGCAATCTTACTCTGGACGAGCTGCGTACTTTAAATAAATGTATAAATCCAACCGCTCATACTCTAGATACTCCACAGACACTGAGAATCATTCATGTTGTATGAGATGACAGAGGAGAGCACTAATCCACTGTAAAACGCATATTACATGTAGACTATATGTTTATATAATTAAATCACAGCATTTGCACTTTAATCTCAGCTCAACTTTATTTATATCACATTTAAAACAACAGAGTTGACCAAAGTGCTTCACAGTAATCACATTTAATCAAATGTCCACATACACAAACAACAGTAATCTAAAATACAAACACTTCAAAACTGTGTCCTACATTTCATTTATCAGACTCAAAGGACAGTGTAAAGAGATTTCAGACGCAACTCTTCAATGATCACACTGGACTGTGTCACGAAACTGTTTATCTGGAAAAGTGAAGCTTCCGTCAAAAAACACATTTCATAATAAAAGCACGATTCAAAATAAAAGCTAAATGCCTGATATTGAAGAAATGAAATAAAAAAATCTATAAAAATAAATGAATAATACTCTTAATAAGAATAATACTTTTCTGTAATAATAACAATAATAATAATAATAATACATTTATCACAAGCATGACAGCTGTTGAATAAAAGTTTGGTTGATGTTAAAAAGTTATATTTTCACTGATTAAAAGTTTTAAGAATTAACTGATTAGACACCATTTTGATTATTAAATTAAACTTTAAATCATGTTCTGGAAAATAATAATAATTATTAAACTATAATAATTAAAATAATTATTAAAAATAACTAAACTTATTTTCAATAGCACATTATCACATTAGCATATTTTTGCTGTGGTATCGAAATTGGTTTTGAGATCTGTGAAATTTCACTGGTATCGGCACCGACTACTGAAATGTTGGTACTGTGACAACACTAGTTCCTTTCGTATCTCAGATGTCCCCACATTTGAGTAAAATGGAGAGATTGAGACAGTTTATTGAAATCAGCCGGTTTACTCTTTAATTTCACGTACTTTAATTACAATCGTAGGAAATATCAGAAGATGATGTCGAAATGGAGCTCATCTCTATCTGGGATTATTAGAATAAATTGATTAAAATATCTGTCACAACACAACAGGTGGCGTTATAATGAGCCTGTGATCCTATATTACACTCTTGAATTACAAACATGGACAATCCCTTCACTTTATGTCATTTTATTTGCCCCCTGGCAGAAATATGTTGTGAAACACGGGACTGCGGTGTCTGTTAAAATCACACAATTATGTTCTTGTGTTCTTTTCTCATTTTTCCAACCAAATGAAAACACGCTCATTTCTTTTTCTGTTGCATGAGTAAATAAACACTCGATAGCATGACATGCTTGAGAAACACTGCATTAGTCCATTAGTCCGCAAGAACGAAGGTCATGTGACCGAAACATTGCAATACAGGTTTGGTGATAACTTTTGCAAGCTAAGGTAGAGTGCAGGATTTGTTCCTTTTTGTCTTTACCGGGTGTTTTAGTAAAAGATGGCGTAATCTTTACCAGCTCAGGAACGCACAATCCAGAAAAAGTCTAGAAAAACATCCATCAAGAATAAAGGTAATGTCATTGTCTTTAAAGAAACTGAGGAAAACTCGTCATCAGTCCAAGTGTTCCTCTCCGTTATAATGTTTGTTGTGTTGTCATTCTGTCATGTGACACTACATTTTTTAACTAGTTTTTCTCGACATTTGACGTGTCGACATAGGATGCATGTGCTAAAGTTAGACTGAAAAATATGATGTTGACACTTGTGAAATTGTATCGTTTCCATCAGTTTTATTTTAATGCGCTAAAACTTTATATACATATACTGTATATATATACTATATTGCCAAAAGTATTCGCTCACCCATCCAAATAATTGAATTTAGGTGTTCCAATCACTTCCATGGCCACAGGTGTATAAAATGAAGCACCTAGGCATGCAGACTGCTTCTACAAACATTTGTGAAAGAATGGGCCACTCTCAGGAGCTCAGTGAATTCCAGCGTGGTACTGTGATAGGATGCCACCTGTGCAACAAGTCCAGTCGTGAAATTTCCTCGCTACTAAATATTCCACAGTCAACTGTCAGTGGTATTATAACAAAGTGGAAGTGATTGGGAATGACAGCAACTCAGCCACGAAGTGGTAGGCCACGTAAAATGACAGAGCGGGGTCAGCGGATGCTGAGGCGCATAGTGCGCAGAGGTCGCCAACTTTCTGCAGAGTCAATCGCTACAGACCTCCAAAGTTCATGTGGCGTTCAGATTAGCTCAAGAACAGTGCGTAGAGAGCTTCATGGAATGGGTTTCCATGGCCGAGCAGCTGCATCCAAGCCATACATCACCAAGTGCAATGCAAAGCGTCGGATGCAGTGGTGTAAAGCACGCCGCCACTGGACTCTAGAGCAGTGGAGACGCGTTCTCTGGAGTGACGAATCACGCTTCTCCATCTGGCAATCTGATGGACGAGTCTGGGTTTGGCGGTTGCCAGGAGAACGGTACTTGTCTGACTGCATTGTGCCAACTGTGAAGTTTGGTGGAGGGGGGATTATGGTGTGGGGTTGTTTTTCAGGAGCTGGGCTTGGCCCCTTAGTTCCAGTGAAAGGAACTCTGAATGCTTCAGCATACCAAGAGATTTTGGACAATTCCATGCTCCCAACTTTGTGGGAACAGTTTGGGGATGGCCCCTTCCTGTTCCAACATGACTGCGCACCAGTGCACAAAGCAAGGTCCATAAAGACATGGATGAGCGAGTTTGGTGTGGAAGAACTTGACTGGCCTGCACAGAGTCCTGACCTCAACCCGATAGAGCACCTTTGGGATGAATTAGAGCGAAGACTGCGAGCCAGACCTTCTCGTCCAACATCAGTGTCTGACCTCACAAATGCGCTTCTGGAAGAATGGTCAAAAATTCCCATAAACACACTCCTAAACCTTGTGGAAAGCCTTCCCAGAAGAGTTGAAGCTGTTGTAGCTGCAAAGGGTGGGCCGACGTCATATTAAACCCTATGGATTAAGAATGGGATGTCACTTAAGTTCATATGCATCTAAAGGCAGATGAGCGAATACTTTTGGCAATATAGTGTATATGTGTGTGTGTGTTCACAATACTGTTGCATACATGACAGCTCTCATCTCTTAAAGATGGACCACAGACACACTTCCATTCAGAGATGAAACTACAATTATTGTTTGATTGTGTGATATGTGTGTTTGGATGAATGCTTGGTTCATGTCTCATACAGTGAAATCTAAAAGTCCACATTGAACATCTAGAATTAAAAAGCTCATTTAAACCTGGAAATAAAGAGAACGTTTGAAACTACAGGTAAATTAGTGATTAGACTCTTTGCACAGATCTTCAGATTTTCATTTTTCAACTTTGCACTCATTTGTTTTGCTCATAATAGAATTTGTTATTAAAAAAGCGTGTTCAATTAGAACCCCCCCCCAAATAGAAACGTTTTCATTGGTGCTCTCAGACTACACGCTAGACGTGTGTCACAGCTGCTCATGAACACAAACACATCATTCAGCCGTGACGTCTGTATTCACACACACATTGACCCGTCTCTAAAGAAAGTCTTTGTTATTGGAGTACATGAATATAACGCCACTATTTCAATCATTCTAATCACACACAGTCCATGTGAAGTATTTTATCTACTGTATACAAAAATATCACAGATCATCTGCTTCACACACAGCAGCTTTCTATTTGAGTGTGTTCAGGAAACACTCGTTATTTCATGCAAAGGATCATTATTTTATACTCACACACACACACTTAATGAATAACAACACAGTGAAGTTTTATCAAGTTCATAAAGTTCTCTTTGTCTCATCTGAAATGAGCTTCATCTGAAAACACTCAATGGGGAAGTAAAAATCTTCCTGTCACGACTAACAGTAGAGACGAGTTTCACCTTGATCCAGTCGTCAAAAAAACAAACAGCCAAAACACGTTAAACAAGCACTGATAAAACATCAAGGACGTTTGTCACACTGAAGAACTGTTCTAAGAGCACGTCTGCATGAGAACAAACGAAAGGACGAGAGAATAAACAAATAAAAGCAGGTAAATAAACATTCTTTGAAAACAGGAACTCTAAGCGATGTTCAGACATGTCCAGCCGAGTGCAGTTATCCATGCATCAAGAACACAGATCCTTGTTTGAAATCGAGTCGACATGAAAACAACATTATCATCATGCACAGAAACAAAACCAAGCGCGTTTGCATGCAGAAATACACACGGAGACAAAACCAGACAGACCCCAAACAGCAGATGCATTTCACGCTACGGCAGTGACATCACAGCACGATTACCGCCATAATACTATTAGTTGACTGTAGTCCAGAGAAATCAAGACTTTCATAATGTTGTTTTTTCTAAGCAACAGATCTGTTTTGTTTTGGTTAAATGTTCAGTAACCGGGTACTAGTGGCTATGTTTGGAATAGCACACTACCATATCATTCCTGAAGGCTAAAGTATGTACACTGTGCACAAAAGTTGACTCATTATTTGATCAGACTGACAAAAGTTAAGCCATTTTAACATAGAATGTATAGTGTACAGTATGCAGAAAGTAGTAAGCACGCAGTCCATTCTGAACACAGCCAGTATAATGTGAGGTTTGGGTTTTCTCTGGTTTTACTCTCTGTGTCATAAGTGCAATAAATCTTCAAACCTTTATTATATTATATTTGCTTGACAAAGCCAACATACTGATACTCTACATACACATGGTTTGAGCTTTTCCACAATTACTAAAGCAAGATCAAAGGTTGAAATTGTAACACCTCCTAAAGCCGAACGTGGCACAGAGCTTCAGACTGTTCTGACTCGGGTTCCTCTGTCTTTTCTAACTGATTGGACGTACGGTTTCCACACAATGGACGAACAAAACTCAGAAAACTCCCATAGACGTACATTTACGGAATGTTCAAATGGGCTGAGACTATTTAAACTCCAGTGGTCAAAAATTCCAATGTAAACAAACCCACACAAGGCCTTTAATCTACATTAAAGGTGCTGTAAGTGATTTGTTTCATTTCTTTTAATAAATGGCATGCAGAAACATCCCTATTACCTGTCAGAAATCACCAAAGAAAGGTGCCTTGAAATATCATACTAGTCTCTGTAACAGCAGGTGGAAAGACGTTTTGTAATTCAACGGCTAAATCTGGTGGAAGTAACAGAACGGCTTACAGCACCTTTAAGTTGCTCTCTTTTGCATTTTCTTCTTTAACGTTTGAAAACTTTCAGACAAGGTTTTTGTCAAGCCAACAAAGTTTGTATTTTGTTTAAAAAGCAGTCCACTAAAACTAGCTTAATGATTAAAAAAAAAAAAAAGCTGAAACCAGCATAAGATGTTTGCTGGTCTTAGCTGGTTTAAGCTGGTCTCTCAGCCTGACTATCCATAAAGTACTCATCTAAAACTGCCCAACAGATCAGCTTGGCCAGACCAGCTAAGACCAGGTAACCAGTTTAGGCTGGTTTAAGTCATTTTCCTCAGCAGGGCAAACACACACAGTTACACACATCTCTCGCTGTATGCTAGCGTGTGTTTAGATTTCACTCAGCAATAAATTAATCCAGAGAAACCATGAGGGAGATGTTTAAAAACCAATTAATCACTACAATAAATCAGCCAATTAACAGATGAGATGAAATGAGCATTAAATTAGCCACAGTACCGGATAATGAAGCCACTTGTGTTTTGTTATGAGTCCTGTAGACTGTCACAACTGATAAACTGATCTACACAACAGCACAACACAAACCACACTGCTGTGTCTTCATGTTGTGACCCCTTCTGGTGTGATTTCAGTGGGGCGTTAGTGTAATATAACTCTAATACTGAATTATGCCCAGTGGAGACGCTACACAACAGCGGTCACACCGCTAAATCAAATAATACCAGCAGAAGTCTCCACGAACAATCTGGAGA